>NC_092266.1:25025756-25278256 GCF_036320965.1 Panulirus ornatus | reverse complement strand
AGTAGTAGTAGTAGTAGTAGTAGTAGTAGTAGTAGTAGTAGTAGTAGTAGTAGTAGTAGTAGTAGTAGTAGTAGTAGTAGTAGTAGTAGTAGTAGTAGTAGTAGTAGTAGTAGTAGTAGTAGTAGTAGTAGTAGTAGTAGTAGTAGTAGTAGTAGTAGTAGTAGTAGTAGTAGTAGTAGTAGTAGTAGTAGTAGTAGTAGTAGTAGTAGTAGTAGTAGTAGTAGTAGTAGTAGTAGTAGTAGTAGTAGTAGTAGTAGTAGTAGTAGTAGTAGTAGTAGTAGTAGTAGTAGTAGTAGTAGTAGTAGTAGTAGTAGTAGTAGTAGTAGTAGTAGTAGTAGTAGTAGTAGTAGTAGTAGTAGTAGTAGTAGTAGTAGTAGTAGTAGTAGTAGTAGTAGTAGTAGTAGTAGTAGTAGTAGTAGTAGTAGTAGTAGTAGTAGTAGTAGTAGTAGTAGTAGTAGTAGTAGTAGTAGTAGTAGTAGTAGTAGTAGTAGTAGTAGTAGTAGTAGTAGTAGTAGTAGTAGTAGTAGTAGTAGTAGTAGTAGTAGTAGTAGTAGTAGTAGTAGTAGTAGTAGTAGTAGTAGTAGTAGTAGTAGTAGTAGTAGTAGTAGTAGTAGTAGTAGTAGTAGTAGTAGTAGTAGTAGTAGTAGTAGTAGTAGTAGTAGTAGTAGTAGTAGTAGTAGTAGTAGTAGTAGTAGTAGTAGTAGTAGTAGTAGTAGTAGTAGTAGTAGTAGTAGTAGTAGTAGTAGTAGTAGTAGTAGTAGTAGTAGTAGTAGTAGTAGTAGTAGTAGTAGTAGTAGTAGTAGTAGTAGTAGTAGTAGTAGTAGTAGTAGTAGTAGTAGTAGTAGTAGTAGTAGTAGTAGTAGTAGTAGTAGTAGTAGTAGTAGTAGTAGTAGTAGTAGTAGTAGTAGTAGTAGTAGTAGTAGTAGTAGTAGTAGTAGTAGTAGTAGTAGTAGTAGTAGTAGTAGTAGTAGTAGTAGTAGTAGTAGTAGTAGTAGTAGTAGTAGTAGTAGTAGTAGTAGTAGTAGTAGTAGTAGTAGTAGTAGTAGTAGTAGTAGTAGTAGTAGTAGTAGTAGTAGTAGTAGTAGTAGTAGTAGTAGTAGTAGTAGTAGTAGTAGTAGTAGTAGTAGTAGTAGTAGTAGTAGTAGTAGTAGTAGTAGTAGTAGTAGTAGTAGTAGTAGTAGTAGTAGTAGTAGTAGTAGTAGTAGTAGTAGTAGTAGTAGTAGTAGTAGTAGTAGTAGTAGTAGTAGTAGTAGTAGTAGTAGTAGTAGTAGTAGTAGTAGTAGTAGTAGTAGTAGTAGTAGTAGTAGTAGTAGTAGTAGCAAGATGGGCATGGGGCTCAACACTGTGTGGGTACTGAGAGCGACTGAAAGAATTGGAATCTGTTGAGACGCAGTGGCGATTCCGTGTGTGTGTGTGTGTGTGTGTTGTCCTGGGCTGGGGTCCTTTCACGCGGGTGCGCCACGAGCAAGATATCCTTTTACATAATTGGCGGTAGAATGTGGTATAATTAGGTCATATCCTGCACGGCCGTAGGGCGGGGGCGAAATTTCCGGTGACGGGCACGTGCGTATGAAAACACACACACACACACACACACACACACACACACACACACACACACACAGTGTTCAACATCGCCTCGAACCATAGACTTTGCTATACAAACCTTCCTGTACAATGTGGGTATACTTGACTCTTTGGACTTACCCAAGGCGCAGAGGCATCCACCCCACCTTAAGATCTTTGAGCTCTGTTGTGATGAACTGATTGATTAACTACTTACATTTCAGTCTCTCTCTCTCTCTCTCTCTCTCTCTCTCTCTCTCTCTCTCTCTCTCTCTCTCTCTCTCTCTCTCTCTCTCTCTCTCTCTCTCTCTCAAGTTCTGCAGTGTCTCCGCTGTATGTTTTCAACCGAATGGCTCCTTAGATTCAATAAACCGCTCGTTCGTTCTTGATGTATTTGCTACTCTCACATGCCACTCATATGTTTTTTGGTCCCCGCGCCTGAAGAATACTGAGAGTGCTCGCAGAAAAGAACCAGAGAGGGACAACACAGATGGTACCAACAAGCTAAGTAACGGGGTTAACCATGGAAAAGAGAAGAGTGAGGCGTGACCTGATCACAACCACCTTTGAATTTGAAGGTGGTGATTCGTTACGATAGCGTCTGCAATGAGCAGTTCTTCGGGAAAAAAAAAAGAAATATGTGGGGAAGGAACAACCAGAGGACATAACACGAAATTCAGCGAAAAAAAAAAAAAATACTCGTTAGGAAAGACGTGACGAAGTACGTTATGATTGGAAGTTGATGGGAAGAGATTCTGGCGAGATTGTGAACGTGGTCAGCACAGAGAAGTTGAAAAATGTTTCCTGACGGTGGGGAATTTTCAAAAGACTGGGTGGGAGAGGACCTTCCCCCAAACATGTGTGGAACTCACTCACTCCCTCGTACATTACACATAGTCGTCAACTATAGGCGATGAGGGACCTTGTATGGCTATGTTGCCTTCTGGGTTCAGAGCTGCCCAGAAGTGTGTGTGTGTGGACGAGAGGATGTGAGTGGGATGAGATGGGAGAGAGAGAGAGAGAGAGAGAGAGAGAGAGAGAGAGAGAGAGAGAGAGAGAGAGAGAGCCAAAGAGCTCGAGGCTCCGCGTGCATGTAAATATAGGCAGAGCCTTTAGGTCAGAGTTCAGGAGGCCGTCTTTCCCAGCGGTGGCACGGTTTGGTATTTAGAGGTGTCGCAGCGCCGTCGTGTTCTCTTCCTCAGTATGTTCAGAGGCGTCGTGTTATGAAGGATCGCTTTAGGTGTGCTGTAAGGCGAGTAGGACTGCAGTACCTCGCGTTGTCAGGTGGAATCATGTCCGAAGGTTGACTGTAGATTATCCAGATGTCAAAGGGTTGTTCTCGAGGCTGTAAGAAAAAAAATGGGACCTCATTGCCAGTACGTTGAAGTGCCTGCAATGGTTGACCGGATATTGCAGAAACTGTCCTGAGATTGCAATGAGACAGAGTACAGGGAGAGGCCATTACGACCTGAGATGTCTTTAGTATCTTCATGAGAAGGTGTCCCTGGCGTGTTTCTTGTGGTATGATTGTCCTGGCACTGCTCTCCGTATGATGGTCGTAGCTTCTCGCTTGAATAGAGGCCATCCCGTCCCTGCTGTTGTGTGCAGCGCACCCAACAGCCTCGGAGCCTCTGGATAGGGTAAGGGGGTGAGGTTGGAGAAAAGCCCTCTCGCCACGGGCCAAGAAGAATCTCGCCACTAACTCCTGAGAGTGGCAGGGGATGTACAAGGGCTTCCCCCGGCCACTGGCTCGCTAATGAATCATCTCCCTCACACTGCGATACGGCGGGTGGCTGCGTGCTATTCCTGTGGGAGTGTGGGCTCTACGTAGGGTGAACAGACGTGGCCACCGAGCCAGTGTGTGTGCGCAGCGACTTCGCTCCCATTCCGGCGGGCTAGTGCAAATTTGTACAGAGTTACTGACCCTGGTTGACGCGTAGAGTAGTGGGGCACAAACACACACACACACACACACACACACACACACACACACATTCCCCTCATCTCAGCCTCTCTCGCCACCTCCCCAACCCTCATCCAACTACTGACCGGCGCGTCGCACGAATATCTTCCTCCTGTACTGCTCCTGTTGCTCATGTTTGGCCCTTCCTCCCTGCAGCTGACCACTGTTGCCCCTGCAGCGCAACACCCTGGTCCAGAACTTAGGACCCTGGTCTGGAAAGTTACCCGTTCCGCCTTGGTACTCAACACTCCCTACTCGCCCCTCCTTGTAGTTCACCAATCTGGCCATATAACTCGCCACTCTAGCTCTATATCTCGCCACTCCGGCCCTACAACTCGCCACTCCGGGCCTTACGAACCGCGCTGCTCTGACCTTACCACTCGTTGCTGTGGCCCCGCCGCTCCGGTCGCCGAAGGAGGAGGTGTTCCCCTTTATTAAGCTTCTTGAGAGTTTGTCAGTTAAGATTCTCCATGCAAGATCGAGGTATTTCCTTATGCTGAAAGATCCTCTCTCTCTCTCTCTCTCTCTCTCTCTCTCTCTCTCTCTCTCTCTCTCTCTCTCTCTCTCTCTCTCTCTCTCCACTATATTATGAGGGTTCTGTGTTATAGGTTAATGGAGGAACGGCGAGTGTGTTCTGAGTAATGGTTGAAGGTATGGGTAATGGGGAGACATCGTGGGTTTAATGGTTAATGGGGAGGCAAGATTGTTACGGGTGATAGAGAGATAATGGGTGGTATGGGTAGTGGGAGGCATGTGTGTTATAGGTAATGTGAGCCATGGGTGTTACGATTAATGGGGAAACCATGAGTGTTGTAGGGCGTGGGTAAAAGACATAGTTTTTATGGGTCATGGAGACAGCATGGGTGTGAGTAAGAAACGACCTGATCTCAACCTTTTAAGTCTCTTAACCAGATTGATGACGTGAACAGTTCCTCGGAAGAAGTTGGGGGTAGAGCGACTGTATGCCAAGATATGAAACTGAACAAAAAAAAAAAGAAATTATTTAAGAATATGTAAACAAGTACTCTAATGTGTAAGAATAATGGATAAATAAAATAAACAGAATGAGGAAATGGTAATTGCAAAAAGCATACTGAAGCCAAAAAAATGTGTGAGAGTGGAATTGGTCCAAGAGAGGGGCCCCGTGAGTGTAAAACACCCTCCCCCACACAGTACAAATAGGTAAATAACTTACACACACACATACATACCTGTGTGTTGTATGCCTATGTCTTTATACGCTACTTGACATGTATATATTCAGTCGTGTAAACAAACTGCCAGTTCTATGCTTTGTGCTGACTATGTATCTTATACACGGCAGACGAGGGCATAGAAAAAAAAAGTAGTAAGATCAGTAGATATTTTCCCTTTGCTCTGTTGGGATATATATATAAGGCCGTACACGAGACGGATTCTTCTGGGTGGGTCCATCGCCAAGGGATCGCTCCGGAGTGCCTGAAGCTGTTGGCCTGCCCGTCCAGGCTAACAGAAGAAAACATTCAATCACCGGCACTTGGGACGCCCGGCTCTGTTGGCTCCGTTGGGGGGAAAGAAATAGGAAAACATTAAAGAATTCGTGAGCAGCATAGAGATCAACGGTGCTCCTTTACCACTCTTAGTGTCGGTCTAATTTCTTCTTCTTCTTCTTCTTCTTCTTCTTCTTCTTCTTCTTCTTCTCCTTCTTCTCTTATTACATTATTAGTGCTTCCAGTGTCGTATCGTCATACATTAGGGTCGTACCGTTGTGTTCAAGTATCGTACCGTCGTGCTCAAGCACCGTGCTGGCGAGCTCCAGGATCGTACCGTCGTGCTGGCGAGCTCCAAGATCGTACCGTCGTGCTGGCGAGCTCCAAGATCGTACCGTCGTGCTCTGGAAGTTAAGGATTATGGGTGTGAGGTTGGTCATGGCCTGAGCGCCATCATCCAACATGATGTAAGGTGTGCACACAACGCAATCTCTCTTTGTCACGATCCGTCTTGCATGACCCTCGCCTGAAGCCCTCGATAACCAGTTACTGTTATCGGCAACAGCGGTCAACTCTAGGAGAACCGGTGGTCCAGCTCTGAGGCTTGGCTGGGTGGTGTGGGTTGACGATGACAAGGACGTGGTCTCTGGTGGTGAGGCGTGTTATCCACGCTGAGGCTCGGAAACTCCATGAAATAAAGTAATCATGAGCGGCCGAGATGCATAACTCCCGGAGTGTAGATGGAATATGAAGAAGTAAAGAAATACACAATGAAAATACAACTAAGTCTCGAGGAATCTCTCTCTCTCTCTCTCTCTCTCTCTCTCTCTCTCTCTCTCTCTCTCTCTCTCTCTCTCTCTCTCTCTGCCAATGTACTGTTGGTTCTGCTGTCTTCACAGCTGCTGATGTCGTGTACAGGCCGGAACGCGCGAACCGTCGCTTGCTGCACGACTTTTGTCCACTGGCCTGACTAGTGCTGCAGGCTCTCAGATTTACCCCATGTTACTTTTGCTTGTCAGTTTCTCGTCTCGGATTGCCATTGCTTGGTGATTAATTGAGGTTCCTGGGACTTCAAAATCCATTAATCACATTCACGATTTGGTCAGTCCCTTAATTGTATATATTATGCCCTTCTGAATAGATGCTGCAGTACTTTGTATATATATAACTAGGTAGGACCTTTAAATTCAGCTTATGTTAAGCCAGAATGTAAAAACTTACGTAGTTAGTGAAGTTGGGCCGTTAGGAAGAAAAGGACTGGAATGGCATCAGGACTCAAGAGGTAATGTGTTCTGGTATCTGAAGATGTAGTGCTTGCAGAGTGATTCCAGTTCGGTCTGGAACCCGGTGGTTAGTGCTGTTGAAGTGGTTCCAGTGTGGGCTCTGGCTGCCACCACTCGCTAGCGCTTTTTGAGAGTAATTCCAGTGTGTTCTAAGAAGGAAGACCTGAAGAGTATCAGATGGGTCGTCGTGGGAGTAAGGTGAAGGAAACCATCAGCTGAAGACAAAGGAAGCACTAACATTAGGAACGGGTAAGGCAGGTGACTTATCACCGGAGGGAATATGGACACCACAAGCCAAGGATGGCATCGGGGGATATGTTAAAGAGTCATGAGGGAGAACGTACTGGAGGGGGTGTGATTGTTGACGGAGCTGAGAAAGTCAGGTGCTAGGCTGCTGTAACACGCGCAGGATACCTTTGGAAGCCATGATGGCCGGAAAGGTCTTTTGAATGAGGGTTGGTTCGAAGGCTGGCAGAAGCCTCACCCTGGAGGCCATTGCGTCCCTTCCTCTTGTGGTACGTGTCATGTGGTGGGGCTTGAGAAACGTTTGAGTGTAGGTGACAGAGGCGGCGGCATCGAAAGCGCAGCCGAGCGGATGAGGAGGAGCGATGGGCGGAGGACCAAGAGGACGCCTGTAGGGATGTCACAGCTCAGGAGTAGGTAGTGGACTTGGGAGTCAACAGCTAGGTACAGACAGCCGTTGCCGAGGACACTGTGGCTGCTGCATTGGACCTCCCTACGTTGATGCGAGGAATGTGAATGGCAACTGAAGCCAGCAGAAATGGAAGAACGTTGATAAATGAGCATGAAGAATCTAGGCAAAAAACGTTTGTGTTGCTGGTGGACGTCAGCACCAGCAAGAGGACTGGTGGAACAGACTCCTTGCTAATTACTGGGATCATCATTTGGCATCGCCGCACGTCCTTAAAATTGGGTGTGAAGAGGAGGGTCATGCCTGTGGGAAGATGCAGGTTGTTGGGGACGGTCTTTAAGGAGAGGAAGGGAGGAGAGTCCAGTATAAATCTTCGAAAACATGATGTTATCTCATTAGAATTGAGAGATCGATAGAATCAACAGATGACTAAGTATAGAAATCCTCACCCACTTCTCCTTCGATGTTGGTAAATATATTCAGGACAGTTGGTCAGATTAATCCTTTTTAGGGAGATGCGAACCCAGGAAGACCATCTACAACGCATCGCAAGACCCTTACTGATTTGCACCGATCCATATTCATAAACAAAAAAAAAACCTCGCATCGTGAATCACTTTATCAGCACACGAAAAGATGGGTCCGTCCATATCCTTGGGATTTGGCGTGGGAGGTATTCTGCTGTCGCCATGGTCGTCCACACCGAATAGCTAGTCTGATAAACGATAGACGTTAGCCATACCTACCTCTGAGAGCGACGAATACCTGCCTTCTGTGAGTACTGCGTGGATAGTAATTGTAATGGGAAGTACTGGGGGAAGTAGCTATGACACACGAGGTAGTGGCGTAGGGCAGTTAGAGGATGGGATTTAGACATGGCTGTAGAGGTAGTTAGGTGGGGGTTACAAAATGACGAGAGGTGGGAGGGGAAATTTTCGCCCGATCGTGCCTGGAATAAGTACGTCTTAAGGATCATCAAGGAACAGTACGGTGTGGTGGTCGGTGTTGCGTCCAGTGCTATTGTACCCACGTCGCCATTCTCTGCCTGGTTACAGTCCCATATCGACGGAGTCGTACTGCATTTGTATGTTATTGATGTGTGTATGTGTGTGTGTGTGTGGGAGGTGTGTGTGCGTTGCTGGGTGTTTGTGAAGGTGTCCATCAGTGACTGATTATATATGTGTTTGTGTGGGTACGATGTGTATGCAGGTGTATTTTTTGATGTTTATAGATAACACACACACACACACACACACACACACACACACACACACACACACACACACACACACACACATATGCTTGTGTGTATGTGACAGTAGAAATGAGTTTCTCGTGCATCCGCTTACACCTGACTCCCTTACCACTCTCTAAGTCATGTCTAGATGTGTAGTTTTTGTTTCCTGCACTCAATGTGTTTCTGGTATTGTCCGGATATATATATATATATATATATATATATATATATATATATATATATATATATATATATATAACGTCAGTTGTGAATGTGTTTCGAATCTGAAACATAATTTGAGCCCAGCTCATTTCTATTCCTTGGTTGCCGACGCGATATATTGATTTTTCCCTTCCCGTGGAAACGTTGGCTACAATTTTGGTGTGTAAGGGAATTTTTCAGCGCGGTAACCGGGTGGTCATATTTATGCAGTTTCCTCCCTCGACCGTTAATCTCTCTCTCTTCCCCCATCCCCCCAGGCTGAGGCAGGGTGGGTGAGGGTTGCTGTGGAGGGCTGGGGACGTGAAGCTGTGAGGGGGGCGTGCCAGGATGTGGAAGGTTGGGGACGTGAGGCTGTGAGGGGGTGTCGCAGGCTGTGGAGGGTTGGGGACTACAGGCTGTGAGGGGCGGCAGGCTGTTGGAGAAGGAAGGCTGTGGGTGATAAGTAGAGAGTGGGAGGATGGCAGAGTCTTTACCGGTGGGGAGACTGTTAAAAAGGGCTTTGAGCTCTAAATTGTGTGAGACTGTGGGACAGTAGACTGACGGTTGAGGGGCTATATGAGGCAGGGAACTGACGGGCGAGAGACAGGGCAGGTAAGTGTCTGAGATGAGAGGCTCTGAGGATTAGTGAGGCTGTGAGGGACGTGTTGCTTTACGGGCGTTGGGATCATGAGGAATAGGAAATTGCCCGGAGCGGAAATCTCTTGAGGGGGACGATTCACCGTGTGTCGGAGGGCTGCGTAGGAGGCTGCCAGGGCAGAATGTAACTGAGGAGAGAGGGATGGTGGGACTCGGGGACGGGAGGCCGTTATGGATGGGAGAGTGTGAGCTGGACGGGAAGACAGGATGGCCGAGTGTGAGGGGCTTTGGGGGGGGGTCTGTCAGTGGCAGGATGCCGAGAGAGGTTCCGTTGTAAGCAGCAACAAATGGCCTGGTCAGATCAGGGCCCCCTCATGAGGAGAGCATGGTCGTAAAGGCTGACGTTCGGGGATACAACACTTCCTCCGCAACCATCGTAAAATGTACGTCAGACGTGCGATATTTGCGAGGACGTATATCCCCACGTGTGTGTGCGCGCGTGCGTTTCGGAGCCCAGGCTTCGGGAATAAGTTTGCTGCACCCAAGATTGATGGAGATGTATGTGACGTTTTGATAACCCTCCCAGGTGTAGGTACAGAGTCAGGATTTACAACCACGCCGCCAGACAGGAACTACAAGTTTGTTTTCGTTGTTGCAAGACCCCACACCATATTTTCAAAGTGAGGGCTGCGGGGGGGCTCTTCCTTCTGCTGGTCTTCAGATGCAGCAGCTGCGCTGGGAGAGGAAGAACGCTTGTATTTTCCGTGGTGTTATACCGTATACTTTTATGTTTACCTTACGATGGTTTGGGAGGTCTTTTAACCTTACAGCTCGGTCTTGGACCTTACCTTACAGCTGGGTCTGGGACCTTGCCTTACCTTACTTAGACCGTACAATGGTTTCGAAGGTCTTTTAACTCCACGTCTTGGTCTGGGACCAAGCTATCGTTTTCCTCCCTGCGCCTGTAATGTGTTCCTTTATTATTTCCAGACTTCAAGTCTGTTTTGGCTCTTCCCAAATGCCCCAGAATGTGGCGTCACGCCCTCGAAGGGAGATAAATGGTTTGTTTGGAGCAGCATTCTTTTTTTAATGGTAGCACAGAGGACGATTATCCCCTCCAGTGAGGGTCGGTCACAGTGCAATTGGCGTTCATCAGCGGAGTCGTTCCGACAAGTGGCCGTTCACTGAATAATCCCCAGCCAGCGTCGCGGAACACTGATATGTTTTTTTCTTCTTCGTTCTTGGCATCAGGTGATGGTTAACCACACTGGTCATTCGCCCACTGTGGTTAGCCAGTCACCTGAGAGCAGGGGAGAGAGCGCTCCACCACAGCCTCCAAACCCCACCCTCCTCCCTCCCAGTCCCACACTTGTTTACTCTTTCCACGACGAATCACTGTTGCAGCAGACCCCGTCCAGACCGTGAAGGCCTTCTGATGGTGGTTACCAAAGATTCCTTGTAGTGGAATCCCGTCCTCTCCATGGCGTCGCCGATGGATAAATCTATGTCGTTTGTACCAGAGAATAATTGATCTGTGTGTGTGTGTGTGTGTGTTTCTCTCTCTCTCTCTCTCTCTCTCTCTCTCTCTCTCTCTCTCTCTCTCTCTCTCTCTCTCTCTCTCTCTCTCTGACACACACACACACTGTATCTGTTGCTTTTTTTTGGCATTCCTTACTCGGACGAAGGTGGACATGTACCAGGAACAAACAGCACAGTTGACTTGCCCCTCAACAATCGCGAAGCTTTGCTGTATGCTCACTATGTAGAGGAAAGCCCCCCCCTGAGAACAGGGCAAGGTATGCGTTGAGGTATACCTAAAGTGTGTAGATGAACACGTGGGACTTCTGGGCGCCCACGATGACTGGGGACCGTTCTCATGATGCAAGGTGGATAGATTATTCCTCTACTGGCATTCGGTGTCACGCGAGAAAAAAAAAAACATTCTTTAGTGTTTCACGTAAAAAAAGCAAGAGGCATCACCACTGCTATTTCTTGAACTTGAGAATGGAACACCTGGTTTTGAGCCCAAGGACCTGTTTACCTTCTTATTTCTCTTCTTCTTTTGTTATTGTCTCTTGTTCGCGGCACTCCTAAGAACGGCAAAAAAACGCCACATAAAGTCTCCATCACCCAAAACCTCGTGCCTGCATTCACCAGTGGATATATATATATATATATATATATATATATATATATATATATATATATATATATATATATATATGTATATATATATATATATATATATATATATATATATATATATATATATATAAGTAGGTTTATCTCGATCTCCCAGGAGGTGGAACACCCCCAGTGGCTCTTTCGTTAGCCTGAAGGGATCTGAGGGATCGTCCTGGACAAAGAGCAGCGTAATTGTTGAACTTACTCTGAGTACTGGCTCAGCAGAGACACAATAGAGGATTATTTCCGTGTTTGCTGTAGTTTCTAATTTCTCCCGACTGCTGCTGCACTTGGACTGCATGAATCCTTGATGGTCATCATTGTGCTCCGAACTCCGCGCCGTGTTGGAGGTCGGACGGAAACGTGCCTGTCTCTCATTTACGTACAATGTTGCCTCTGTGTAACAGACAACCTGCTGCTGAATGACGGGGTATTGAACTTCCTTAGACCATTTTTTTTTTTTTTTTTGCAACCGTAATGACTCCATGCGGAGATTCGTTTGATATATATTTTTTTTCTTTTCATCCTTGAAATGATATAATGGGCCAGAATTCTATCAGGGGCCCCAGCTCTCGAAAGTAAACCCTGTACTCATTGAATTGCTCATTGCACAGTTGACCCTCGTTCCCATTGTGATTAAGATCGACCCCGACACCCAACAGAGTTCACCAGCCAGACTCGGGCAAAGCCTCCGTAACCAACATCCTTAAAAAGGTGGATCGTTTACGAGCTTGAAGTCCGAGAGTGAGAGAGAGAGAGAGAGAGAGAGAGAGAGAGAGAGAGAGAGAGAGAGAGAGAGAGAGAGAGAGAGAGAGAGAGTGGAAGCAGCATCATATTCGCCGGAAACTCCATCTGGTGGTTGTCATCATTAGCGAACTGCTGCTAAAAGCTCGCGTAAAGGGAAGGTGAAGAGTTCGGCTCAGCCACAACAGGCGATCGGGTATTTTAACGTGTATTTTATTAACCTTTGACCCCAGGGGTTTCAAGCTGAATTGT
Source organism: Panulirus ornatus (assembly GCF_036320965.1). Lineage (NCBI taxonomy): Eukaryota > Metazoa > Arthropoda > Malacostraca > Decapoda > Palinuridae > Panulirus > Panulirus ornatus. The sequence continues at coordinate 25,266,108 of NC_092266.1, read as the reverse complement.
ATTATCCCCTCAGGGTCTGGTTACCCATTTGTACAATGGTGGGGCCAGGTCGCTTCCACTTCTCAAATATCGTCCAGCTTTTTTAAAACCTTTGTTCCTTTCTCCACATTCGCAGTTTGTTTACTCGGTTTAATTCCATTCGTCCACTATCCATATACGAGAATGGTACTTCTTTACACACACACACACGCACGCACACACACACACACACACACACACACACACCAGCCAAAGTCAGCTCCGAGGGGCGGACGAACAGCTGGGCCAACTGCCGCGCCCATGATTCGAACCCCATGCAAGCCCGTGTTGTGACTCATGCTCAGTAACGCCAACCCTGTGTGTGTGTGTGTGTGTGTATGTGTGTGAGAGAGAGAGAGAGAGAGAGAGAGAGAGAGAGAGAGAGAGAGAGAGAGAGAGAGAGAGAGAGAGAGAGAGGTCGCCGTCATCACCCACAGGAGAGGGTACCCCTGCACTGTTCGTCACCCCCTCGTTACCCTGAGCGATGCCACGGCTAACGGCCTGTCGCCGGCGTGTAGGCGCGGAAGTGAGTAGTGCTTGTTAAAGTGGAGGTACTCTTGTGCCTGGCTGTGTGTGTGTGTGTGTGTGTGTGTGTGGCTGCTGCTGGTGCCTTTGTGTGTAGTTTTGTATATGTACGTGTGTGTGTGTGTGTGTGTGTGTGCGTATGTCTATGTTTGTCACTATGTGTGGTAGTATGTAGTGCTGTATGTATTTGTTTTCATGTATATAATGTCTTTGAATTTTTTTCTCGTATGTCAGTATTGATGGTGTTCGCCAGCGTTGATGTGGGGGTGTGTGTTTAAGGGCTAAGCCGCTGGCAGTGGTGGTGAGGTCCTGGGGAGCGGCCTCTGTGAGGAGGTGGGCGTGGCGGAGTCGTCTCCCATGCCATGGCCGGGCCGCCCCCATCCTGGTGCGACGCCCCCCGGCCGTCGACCCTGCCCGGGCCTTGGCTGGCTGGCTGGCTGGCTTGACCACCGCACCTCCTGCCGTAGGCGAGCTCTCGTCAACGCTCAGCACACTGCACTCAACCTCTGTCGTGTGTTGTGTTTGTATATATATATATATATATATATATATATATATATATATATATATATATATATATATATATATATATATATATATATATTTCCAATGAGTCCACTGGGAAATGAAACACGATAAATTCCCAAGTGCACTTTCGTGTAATAATCACATCATCAGGAGAGATACAAGAATGAAATATAAGTCAGATGATATACAACGAAGAGACGTAGCTAGGACGCCATTTGATAAACAAGTGACTGTACAAAAAGATACATACATATATATATATATATATATATATATATATATATATATATATATATATATATATATAGATGGTCACAGTTTTCACTTGTATCGCTTTGTGTTTGTTTTTTCTGTCTTTACATACATTGTCAACGTTTAAGTGCGTTTTGGAAGTTCGTCTACCCACCAACAGCTCATTGTAAGACGAGAAGCTGTATCGTCGCTTCTCTGATCGATCAGGCTGTCTGAAGCTGCGATCCGCAGGTTTGCGTGTATAATCTAAACAAATCGAGGATAATTTGGTACACTTTACTGATGTTTGCCTTCTTGCATTCTCTGTGTTTTGTCTAGGACGGCATGAGAGTTCACTCTTCGTTTTCTAGGAGTAGCAAGGTTCTCTGCAGTGTCACATCCCATATTTGTTTTCTAGAGCAGCTGATTCGTATTTGCTGTCTAGGTCAGGAAGTCTTATTATATTCAGAGAGCCTTTCCTAGGTTCTCATGAACAGCTAGTTCATTTAGCGAGTTCTCCACGAGTGTGTCTGTGTGTGTGTGTGTGTTTTCTCTCTCAGAACATCAAGTTCATATGTGGCGAGCTTTTCCCGTTTTCTCTTAAGAGTAGTGGATTATGAATAATGTATCATTGTGACTTGAAAAGAATAATGTAGTCCCCATGTTTAATACTTGATTATAGCGCTTGCTTTATATTCATGAGCATTTGTGTTATGCTCTCGTTTCACTGTTCCCCTCCATTTCCCTGTTTGGCCTATTACGTCATTTCACCGTTGTATCGTTAATGTCATTTCACTTGTTTTACCGTTTGCGTCATTTCACTGTGTCGTACCGTTTACGTCATTTCACTGTTTCGTACCCTTGACGCCTTGTCACTGTTTTTTTTTTTTTCCTATGATGTCATTTCACTTTTACCTTTGAACTCATTTCACTGTTTTACCTTTGACATTTATCTTTGACGTCATTTGAGTGTTTGACATATCACTCCATTTTACTGTTTTATCCTTTTGCAGCGTTTCACCATTTTCTTTTTGATAGCAAACAGTTTTCTTTTTTTCTGATATACCCGAACTTTTAAAGCCAGGAATATATTTTATTCGTGTTATATTTGTTCAGTGTTCCCTCGATGAGGCCTTCTGCCGCCACCAGCACTGCTAATGTGCTGCAGCTCAGTGAATGAACAGCAGCCCAGTGAATAACTCGGCAGCAGCCTAGTGAATGAAATGGTCCCCTAGTGAATGAAATGGTCCCCTAGTGAATGAAATGGTCCCCTAGTGAATGAGATGGTCCCCTAGTGAATGAGATGGTCCCCTAGTGAATGAAATGGCCCCCTAGTGAATGAAATGGTCCCGTAGTGAATGAAATGGCCCCCTAGTGAATGAAATGGCCCCGTAGTGAATGACTGCTTCAGCATCCCTAGTCATTGAACAGGAACCCCAGTGAATAACTCCGCAGCAGCTCGGTGTATGAACGGAGGACTCCCTCAGTGAATGACACTGCACTGGAGCGGCCTAGTAAATGAAAGGGACCCCAGTGAATTGACTCTGCTCGCTATTCAACTCCCGGCCGATGGGACATGACCTCTCGGTCAGCCATTGAAATTTGAAAAAAAAAAAAAAAAGGCATAAAGGATAGAAGAAGAAGAAGAAGAAGAAGAAGAAGAAGAGCTGTATTTTCATGCAGTGGAGACAGACGATGCTGTCTGAGGAGGAGGGTAGATGAACCCCGAAGACTTCACCAGGTATGCGCCTGGAGGCTGTCTAGCTAGATTTGGACCCTGTGCTTTAAAGGACTTGGAGGAGGAGGAGGAGGGCTCATTCGACGTGGACCTGTCTGTTGCTGCTCCAAGGAACGTGGGAGATTTAGAGAACATAAGAGGACTTCGGTAGGTAGGATATTGCTGCTCTGGAGGAGTTGGGAGACTTGGAGGACTCAGATCTCGCCAGATATGAACTGTAGAGAACATTAGAGAAATATCCTGTCACTCTACGACATACGGAGGGTACCTCGGTAAAGTTATGAAACTGCTTCTGTGGAAAACGTTAAGGAGAGATTACCAGATGTGGACTTCGATCTCCGATCTTGAAAACATGGCAAGAAAAAAAACGGCATCGCAGCCACACCGTGCATTTTAAAAACCCGCCACCACAGTACCATCGGGGAAAAAAATGATACCGTTTTCTTCGTACTCGTAGGTCATGCGGATCATTCAGCCAGGCAAGTATCGGCACGGCGGGAAAGCTTCCGGACCTGCCAGCCAACATCTTAACGTACGCCAGCCCTGCTAGCCAACATCTTAACGTGCGCCAGCCCTGCCAGCCAACATCTTAACGTACGCCAGCCCTGCCAGCCAACATCTTAACGAACGCCAGCCTGATGTACTCTTTTCCTCTCAGGTGAATATAACTCGACGGCTTTTAACAACACACAAGATTCCACGACCGGAAACTCAAGTCCACGTACTTCTTAACCCCAGATTCGCGCCACGAAGGTCAAATCACGGATTTTACCAGCTCACGGTCCACGGAGTTACCAGCTCGCATTTTAGAATCAAGATAAGTCCCCGGGGGTAACCACTCACATTCCACAATAAGAATCGAGTCCACGGACTTATCCAACCCACATTACACCACCGGGAAAATGTCCACGGACTTGCCGGCTCACGTTTGACTGATACAGCAGAATGTCCGACGGAAATATCAGCACACACACACACACACACACACACACACACACACACACACACACACACACACACACGTGCCACTAACGAAGCAAAAAAAAAAAAAACACAGACCCTCCAGCCCACATATCACTACACACCAAAAATGTTCATACTTACAGATGCGCAATTTTGTAAACGCTGTTACCGACTCGGGAATTCACATTTCAGTAACGCTTCGAGAACTCAAAGGAAAGGACTGAAGAACTTGGATTTTAAGTGGATGTTAAGTGACACGTAAAGTTATAAAGAATTAAATGTGGTTGTGTAGATTTGATGCAAGGCCTTTTTTTTTTTTACTTTTTTCACGAACTTGGATTTTAAGTGGATTTTAAGTGACACGTAAAGTTATAAAGAATTAAAAGTAGATATGCAGATTTGATGTAAGGCCTTTTTTTACTTTTTTTTTCTTTTTTTTTTGCTAATGATGAATAAGGTCGATTGATCGGTCCAGATTGAAACGGCTGCTGGTCAGGAGGCTGGTGACCCAGGCTGTAAAAGAGTAATGATTTTTACTACTGATATCCCATCACCTTTAATCAACCCAGTGTACATGAGGGGAGGTGTTTCATGTGCTCCATTAAGGACACGGGTGTTGCTCCTTATTGTATAGGTTTGCTGTAACCCGAGCGATGATAGATAATGTATCGTGCTAGGATGATGTTAATGTAGCCTGCTGGGTTAATGCTACTGTAGCCTGCTGGGTTAATGGTACTGTAACCTGCTGGGTTAATGGTACTGTAGCCTGCTGGGTTAATGCTACTGTAGCCTGCTGGGTTAATGCTGCTGTAGCCTGCTGGGTTAATGCTACTGTAGCCTGCTGGGTTAATGCTACTGTAGCCTGCTGGGTTAATGCTACTGTAGCCTGCTGGGTTAATGCTACTGTAGCCTGCTGGGTTAATGCTACTGTAGCCTGCTGGGTTAATGCTACTGTAGCCTGCTGGGTTAATGCTACTGTAGCCTGCTGGGTTAATGCCTTATGAGAGATATATTCCAAGGGTAATGTTTCGTAAGTGATACTGTGCTAGGTTAGTTTTTTTTTTCATACGTGACATTGAAGGCTAGGTTGATGCTTCGTTTGTAACTTAGCATAGCAGGCTAGGTTGTTGCTTCATAATTAACTTAGTATACTAGGTTGATTATTTTAAATATATGCATTGTAGCAGAGTAGGATAAGTCTTCATCTGTAACAAAGCGTCCTAGGTTAATAATTCAGACGGAGCATTACGGTAAATCATTAATACTTTATATATGTACCTTACCCTGCCAGAATAATGTTTCATATTCAGCGTAGCGTCCAAGAGTAATATTGTGCTGCGTAACGGAGAGCACACTAAGTTAGTTCTTCATACGCTGAATATCATAGAAAGCTAAGGCTTCATCTGTAACATAGCGCACTAGGATGATGCCTCGTACATAACACACGATAACGTGTCGCACATAACGTAGGACACTACGTTTCGCGCATAACATTGCGCACTAGGTCAGTACCTCGTACGAAAACACAGCAGCGTGTTACATGATTCTTAAACATAGCGTGAGGCAGTGATGGTGTATAGTGTGACGCGGTGATGTTGCGTCAGGGACGCACGTGACGCATGACGGAGGGGGGGGGGGGGTTGTTACTGGCAGGTGTGAAGTTCCTCCCTCGGGAGACCGACTCCCACCACTGGAGTGGCCACCACCGTACGCTGCCCGGCCCTCCCTTGGCAAGGCGCTGCCAGCCAACATCTTAACGTACGCCAGCCCTGCCAGCCAACATCTTAACGTACGCCAGCCCTGCCAGCCAACATCTTAACGTACGCCAGCCCTGCCAGCCAACATCTTAACGTACGCCAGCCCTGCCAGCCAACATCTTAACGTACGCCAGCCCTGCCAGCCAACATCTTAACGTACGCCAGCCCTGCCAGCCAACATCTTAACGTACGCCAGCCCTGCCAGCCAACATCTTAACGTACGCCAGCCCTGCCAGCCAACATCTTAACGTACGCCAGCCCTGCCAGCCAACATCTTAACGTACGCCAGCCCTGCCAGCCAACATCTTAACGTACGCCAGCCCTGCCAGCCAACATCTTAACGTACGCCAGCCCTGCCAGCCAACATCTTAACGTACGCCAGCCCTGCCAGCCAACATCTTAACGTACGCCAGCCCTGCCAGCCAACATCTTAACGTACGCCAGCCCTGCCAGCCAACATCTTAACGTACGCCAGCCCTGCCAGCCAACATCTTAACGTACGCCAGCCCTGCCAGCCAACATCTTAACGTACGCCAGCCCTGCCAGCCAACATCTTAACGTACGCCAGCCCTGCCAGCCAACATCTTAACGTACGCCAGCCCTGCCAGCCAACATCTTAACGTACGCCAGCCCTGCCAGCCAACATCTTAACGTACGCCAGCCCTGCCAGCCAACATCTTAACGTACGCCAGCCCTGCCAGCCAACATCTTAACGTACGCCAGCCCTGCCAGCCAACATCTTAACGTACGCCAGCCCTGCCAGCCAACATCTTAACGTACGCCAGCCCTGCCAGCCAACATCTTAACGTACGCCAGCCCTGCCAGCCAACATCTTAACGTACGCCAGCCCTGCCAGCCAACATCTTAACGTACGCCAGCCCTGCCAGCCAACATCTTAACGTACGCCAGCCCTGCCAGCCAACATCTTAACGTACGCCAGCCCTGCCAGCCAACATCTTAACGTACGCCAGCCCTGCCAGCCAACATCTTAACGTACGCCAGCCCTGCCAGCCAACATCTTAACGTACGCCAGCCCTGCCAGCCAACATCTTAACGTACGCCAGCCCTGCCAGCCAACATCTTAACGTACGCCAGCCCTGCCAGCCAACATCTTAACGTACGCCAGCCCTGCCAGCCAACATCTTAACGTACGCCAGCCCTGCCAGCCAACATCTTAACGTACGCCAGCCCTGCCAGCCAACATCTTAACGTACGCCAGCCCTGCCAGCCAACATCTTAACGTACGCCAGCCCTGCCAGCCAACATCTTAACGTACGCCAGCCCTGCCAGCCAACATCTTAACGTACGCCAGCCCTGCCAGCCAACATCTTAACGTACGCCAGCCCTGCCAGCCAACATCTTAACGTACGCCAGCCCTGCCAGCCAACATCTTAACGTACGCCAGCCCTGCCAGCCAACATCTTAACGTACGCCAGCCCTGCCAGCCAACATCTTAACGTACGCCAGCCCTGCCAGCCAACATCTTAACGTACGCCAGCCCTGCCAGCCAACATCTTAACGTACGCCAGCCCTGCCAGCCAACATCTTAACGTACGCCAGCCCTGCCAGCCAACATCTTAACGTACGCCAGCCCTGCCAGCCAACATCTTAACGTACGCCAGCCCTGCCAGCCAACATCTTAACGTACGCCAGCCCTGCCAGCCAACATCTTAACGTACGCCAGCCCTGCCAGCCAACATCTTAACGTACGCCAGCCCTGCCAGCCAACATCTTAACGTACGCCAGCCCTGCCAGCCAACATCTTAACGTACGCCAGCCCTGCCAGCCAACATCTTAACGTACGCCAGCCCTGCCAGCCAACATCTTAACGTACGCCAGCCCTGCCAGCCAACATCTTAACGTACGCCAGCCCTGCCAGCCAACATCTTAACGTACGCCAGCCCTGCCAGCCAACATCTTAACGTACGCCAGCCCTGCCAGCCAACATCTTAACGTACGCCAGCCCTGCCAGCCAACATCTTAACGTACGCCAGCCCTGCCAGCCAACATCTTAACGTACGCCAGCCCTGCCAGCCAACATCTTAACGTACGCCAGCCCTGCCAGCCAACATCTTAACGTACGCCAGCCCTGCCAGCCAACATCTTAACGTACGCCAGCCCTGCCAGCCAACATCTTAACGTACGCCAGCCCTGCCAGCCAACATCTTAACGTACGCCAGCCCTGCCAGCCAACATCTTAACGTACGCCAGCCCTGCCAGCCAACATCTTAACGTACGCCAGCCCTGCCAGCCAACATCTTAACGTACGCCAGCCCTGCCAGCCAACATCTTAACGTACGCCAGCCCTGCCAGCCAACATCTTAACGTACGCCAGCCCTGCCAGCCAACATCTTAACGTACGCCAGCCCTGCCAGCCAACATCTTAACGTACGCCAGCCCTGCCAGCCAACATCTTAACGTACGCCAGCCCTGCCAGCCAACATCTTAACGTACGCCAGCCCTGCCAGCCAACATCTTAACGTACGCCAGCCCTGCCAGCCAACATCTTAACGTACGCCAGCCCTGCCAGCCAACATCTTAACGTACGCCAGCCCTGCCAGCCAACATCTTAACGTACGCCAGCCCTGCCAGCCAACATCTTAACGTACGCCAGCCCTGCCAGCCAACATCTTAACGTACGCCAGCCCTGCCAGCCAACATCTTAACGTACGCCAGCCCTGCCAGCCAACATCTTAACGTACGCCAGCCCTGCCAGCCAACATCTTAACGTACGCCAGCCCTGCCAGCCAACATCTTAACGTACGCCAGCCCTGCCAGCCAACATCTTAACGTACGCCAGCCCTGCCAGCCAACATCTTAACGTACGCCAGCCCTGCCAGCCAACATCTTAACGTACGCCAGCCCTGCCAGCCAACATCTTAACGTACGCCAGCCCTGCCAGCCAACATCTTAACGTACGCCAGCCCTGCCAGCCAACATCTTAACGTACGCCAGCCCTGCCAGCCAACATCTTAACGTACGCCAGCCCTGCCAGCCAACATCTTAACGTACGCCAGCCCTGCCAGCCAACATCTTAACGTACGCCAGCCCTGCCAGCCAACATCTTAACGTACGCCAGCCCTGCCAGCCAACATCTTAACGTACGCCAGCCCTGCCAGCCAACATCTTAACGTACGCCAGCCCTGCCAGCCAACATCTTAACGTACGCCAGCCCTGCCAGCCAACATCTTAACGTACGCCAGCCCTGCCAGCCAACATCTTAACGTACGCCAGCCCTGCCAGCCAACATCTTAACGTACGCCAGCCCTGCCAGCCAACATCTTAACGTACGCCAGCCCTGCCAGCCAACATCTTAACGTACGCCAGCCCTGCCAGCCAACATCTTAACGTACGCCAGCCCTGCCAGCCAACATCTTAACGTACGCCAGCCCTGCCAGCCAACATCTTAACGTACGCCAGCCCTGCCAGCCAACATCTTAACGTACGCCAGCCCTGCCAGCCAACATCTTAACGTACGCCAGCCCTGCCAGCCAACATCTTAACGTACGCCAGCCCTGCCAGCCAACATCTTAACGTACGCCAGCCCTGCCAGCCAACATCTTAACGTACGCCAGCCCTGCCAGCCAACATCTTAACGTACGCCAGCCCTGCCAGCCAACATCTTAACGTACGCCAGCCCTGCCAGCCAACATCTTAACGTACGCCAGCCCTGCCAGCCAACATCTTAACGTACGCCAGCCCTGCCAGCCAACATCTTAACGTACGCCAGCCCTGCCAGCCAACATCTTAACGTACGCCAGCCCTGCCAGCCAACATCTTAACGTACGCCAGCCCTGCCAGCCAACATCTTAACGTACGCCAGCCCTGCCAGCCAACATCTTAACGTACGCCAGCCCTGCCAGCCAACATCTTAACGTACGCCAGCCCTGCCAGCCAACATCTTAACGTACGCCAGCCCTGCCAGCCAACATCTTAACGTACGCCAGCCCTGCCAGCCAACATCTTAACGTACGCCAGCCCTGCCAGCCAACATCTTAACGTACGCCAGCCCTGCCAGCCAACATCTTAACGTACGCCAGCCCTGCCAGCCAACATCTTAACGTACGCCAGCCCTGCCAGCCAACATCTTAACGTACGCCAGCCCTGCCAGCCAACATCTTAACGTACGCCAGCCCTGCCAGCCAACATCTTAACGTACGCCAGCCCTGCCAGCCAACATCTTAACGTACGCCAGCCCTGCCAGCCAACATCTTAACGTACGCCAGCCCTGCCAGCCAACATCTTAACGTACGCCAGCCCTGCCAGCCAACATCTTAACGTACGCCAGCCCTGCCAGCCAACATCTTAACGTACGCCAGCCCTGCCAGCCAACATCTTAACGTACGCCAGCCCTGCCAGCCAACATCTTAACGTACGCCAGCCCTGCCAGCCAACATCTTAACGTACGCCAGCCCTGCCAGCCAACATCTTAACGTACGCCAGCCCTGCCAGCCAACATCTTAACGTACGCCAGCCCTGCCAGCCAACATCTTAACGTACGCCAGCCCTGCCAGCCAACATCTTAACGTACGCCAGCCCTGCCAGCCAACATCTTAACGTACGCCAGCCCTGCCAGCCAACATCTTAACGTACGCCAGCCCTGCCAGCCAACATCTTAACGTACGCCAGCCCTGCCAGCCAACATCTTAACGTACGCCAGCCCTGCCAGCCAACATCTTAACGTACGCCAGCCCTGCCAGCCAACATCTTAACGTACGCCAGCCCTGCCAGCCAACATCTTAACGTACGCCAGCCCTGCCAGCCAACATCTTAACGTACGCCAGCCCTGCCAGCCAACATCTTAACGTACGCCAGCCCTGCCAGCCAACATCTTAACGTACGCCAGCCCTGCCAGCCAACATCTTAACGTACGCCAGCCCTGCCAGCCAACATCTTAACGTACGCCAGCCCTGCCAGCCAACATCTTAACGTACGCCAGCCCTGCCAGCCAACATCTTAACGTACGCCAGCCCTGCCAGCCAACATCTTAACGTACGCCAGCCCTGCCAGCCAACATCTTAACGTACGCCAGCCCTGCCAGCCAACATCTTAACGTACGCCAGCCCTGCCAGCCAACATCTTAACGTACGCCAGCCCTGCCAGCCAACATCTTAACGTACGCCAGCCCTGCCAGCCAACATCTTAACGTACGCCAGCCCTGCCAGCCAACATCTTAACGTACGCCAGCCCTGCCAGCCAACATCTTAACGTACGCCAGCCCTGCCAGCCAACATCTTAACGTACGCCAGCCCTGCCAGCCAACATCTTAACGTACGCCAGCCCTGCCAGCCAACATCTTAACGTACGCCAGCCCTGCCAGCCAACATCTCGACACCCTGCATGCGAAAGAGAAAGCATTTCTTTCGAGTATGAAGACAAGAATAATTGCACAGACAACTGCAGTTACTTGACTGTTAGCAACGTATTGTAATTGATTTATTTGTTTCTTAGATGTTTTTCTTCCCCTTTAGTTTGATTTGTTTTGTATGCAGATTTGTTTGCCTCGTTAGTAATGTCATCTTTGTTTGTTTCAGCCGCGGGGAGCTGGCCACGTGTTGGTACATCCTGCTCTCTGGCTCTGTCTTCATCGATGGCTCCATGTACCTCCCCAGGTCAAGGTAAGTCTTGTCTACCCAACTGCTGTTGAGGTTAGGGTAAGTCTACCCACTTATATTAAGGTAATGAAATAAAACATAGAGAACTTGGAAAAAGATCAGGAGGGAAAACAAACTGTACCAATTAAAATAGGAATAAGAAGCGCTTAGGAAATAATGCTAAAGGTTATCGAAACCTGTAACTCGATTCCAAGGGCGATCAGATCGTATATATATATAAGTCTTAAGTGGATTCCACCTGCATTGAGGTAACACCGCGAGTGGATGGTGACCATCGGCAAGGCTGTATCGTTTCAAGTACTACAGGCTCGCCAAGGAGCTTCTCTTATTCCGGAGGAATCCACATTCCCCTGCCACTGGAAGAAGTCGCAGACTTGGTCTGCAACACCCTCAAGAAATATCCTGGGTAATACCAGGATCCTTTTTTTAAAGAAAAAGAAATGAATGGATTACTCAGTGGGGGGAAAAAAATTTAAATGTATTTTTTCAGACGAAAAACGTTTTTTTTTTTTCTTTTTCTTTTTCCCTCTCGTGTCCAGCATGTACCTTTTCTCTGTACGTCGGAGAATCGCAAATTTATCCCCCAACGAACACAACAGCACGACACTTGATTAAGATGGCCAGGTCAATATTGTCCCAACCTTTAAGCGTCTGGACAGATGCCACAGTCTCGTATCCAGCTGTCGTGCTCAAGAGTCGCACACTTCGTGTTCAAGAGTCGTACCGCCGTGCTCAGGCGTCGTACTGCTGTGCTCAAGAGTCGCACAGTTCGCGTTCGAGAGTCGTACCGCCGTGCTCAGGCGTCGTACCGATGTGTGCTCTGGAGTCGCTCACTTCGTGTTCAAGAGTCGTACCGCCGTGCTCAGGCGTCGTACTGCTGTGCTCAAGAGTCGCACAGTTCGCGTTGGAGAGTCGTACCGCCGTGCTCAGGCGTCGTACCGATGTGTACTCTGGAGTCGCACAGGTCGTGCTCGAGAGTCGTACCGTCGTGCTCATGGTACTAAATCTCGCTTATAAAGTATTTCTAGTTCCAGAGGCTCGCATTAAGTGTTCAAGAACACTTTAATATGAATTTCTTGTTCATAACGCAGCAGAGTGGAAGAAAGAGAGTAAAGTGCAGTGATGAAACGTAGAAGATAAAGGCCAAAAGGACTTGAAAAGAAGGGACTTCAATCCCGTTTTTTTGTGGAGGTGGGTCAGGTTCTTCATGGCGGGGAGTCCCTCGGGGCGGGGAAAAACCCTTTTCTTTTTCTTTCTTTCTCCTGAAATATTCATGAAGTTAGACGGGCTTATTTAATATGTAAGTTTATCTTGTTACTCATCCAGTTCATTTTTTTGGGTCGGGAATTTTTTTTTTGTTTGTTTTATTAGCAAACTGGAAACTCCTGCTTACGTTAGTTTTGTGTTCTCTTTCGCCAGTTTATTGCGTTTTCTTGTTGATGGAAGAAAGGCATCTAAAATGTGGTGTTTCCTCCTTTTTGATGAGTTTGATTAAATTACTTCGCACACAGACACGCACGGTGTAGTGGTTAGCGTCGCTGGCCATGATTCACTCAAGGGCCCGCCCAGGTTCAGAGCGTAGTCGTGGTAGTCGGGCACACAGTCAACCCAGCTGTTCATCCTTTCCTCTGAGCTGGTCGATAGATGGCGTTTTCTCATACGCTGGAGTCGTTTGTGTGTTTACATACACATATGAGAGTAAATACATTGTACCATTATACAGGTTTAGGAATGGGACAACACGAGTGTAAAACTCTCTCCCCGTAACACACAAACAGTGATCACAAGCTGCTGTTGCAGTACGTGCAGCAGCAAACAGGCCCCCCCCACCCTTGAACACACTCGCTGCTGGGGATAGCCTTAAGAAAGAAGTCTTGGAGGTTATTTAGCGTGTGAGTTGTGTGTTGTGTGCGGCGGCCGCCCCGTAAGTTGTAGTTTTGGTGGCGTGACCTGGGTGCTGCCCCGTCCCTTCCCATCCTTCAGGAGCCGATACCACACCACCCACCCACCCTCCTCCGCCTTCACTGCGGCCGCCATATTGCTGCTCCCGTTGTTATATTACTCGCTAGCGGGGTGCAGCATGCAGGACGGTGGACTGTCAATGTTCGCAATTGCTGACGTGCAAGTCCACTGTCGTAGTTCCTAACGTGCGGTCGAGTGTCGTAGTTCCTGACATGCGGTCCGCTGTCGTATTTCCTAACGTGCGGTCGAGTGTCGTAGTTCCTGACATGCGGTCCGCTGTCGTATTTCCTAACGTGCGGTCGAGTGTCGTAGTTCCTGACATGCGGTCCGCTGTCGTATTTCCTAACGTGCGGTCGAGTGTCGTAGTTCCTGACATGCGGTCCGCTGTCGTAGTTCCTGACATGCGGTCCGCTGTCGTAGTTCCTGACATGCGGTCCACTGTCGTAGTTCCTGACGTGCGGTCCACTGTCGTAATTCCTTGTGTAAGAGGATTTGGTCCTGGATTGAAATGGATGTTGTTGATAGGATTTTGGTTCTTTGTACGAGCGTGTGTGTGTGTGTGTGTGTGTGTGTGTGTGTGTGTTTGTGTGTGTGTGTATGTGTGTTGTATTGAATTTGATACTTTATAGTTACTTTTTTCTTATTACTTTCTTAGATATTATTCTTGATTCACTGGTAGTCCATTTTCATGTTTCTGAAAAAGAGACGTATTGTTTTTTTTGCTATATTCATTTTTGTTTTTACTTTTTTTTCAAGTCAGAAATGTTCCTTAGGGGTCATGGTATGGGATGTCCAATCAAACACCAGTGTTGGGTAGGTTTCAGTGGAGACAAGGTAGGGTCAGGGCAAGGGCCTGTGATGTCGACGGGGGTAGGGGGGTAACGAAGATGAGTCGGGGGTTATGTCGAAGGCCAGTGTTGTCGAGGGCGTCATGACTATGAGCGCATAGTGAAGTTAAGGCATGTGCTGAAGATGGGACTTTGACCGCCCCCCTCTTTAGGTGTAAAGTCTGAGGCCAGTGGTATCAAGTGGTATGTTGTTCTCTAATTCAGCATCTCTCCCCCCCAAAAAAAAAATAAAAAAACAGCTTTCCAGACCAGTCTTTTTAACACGTCCCCTTTCAGGTGTCGCAAGTTAGAGTCTCAGTTACAGTTTACGCGATATCCTCCCATTTTGGCTTAAAGCCCTCACACAATCGGAAAGAAATGGGGAGGAAAAGAAATGGGAGGGGGAAGAACACGGACTCTCTCCCCCTCTGTGTCCGCAGTGTGGGAGAGTTTTCTTAATTTTCGCTTTATTGCCTTTGTCAGGCTGAGCGGCCTCATGCGACGTCAGGATGCCCACACGCAGCTTCATAGGATACCAAGTGTCAGGTGCAGGCTCTCCGCGCCGGAGGACTGGCGGCTCGGGTCACCAGCGGAGAGATATTGCCTCTCGTGTGAACTTGAGAGAGAGAGAGAGAGGCGAGAGGCGAGAAATAAGAGGTGGGGATCGCATGGAAGAGAAGAGGTCGAGATATTTGGATGAGAATTCTGTGTGTGTGTGTGTGTGTGTGTGTGTGTGTGTGTGTGTGTGTGTGTGTGTGACAGGAATGATATTTGACACTCGTGTTGCCCTGTCTCAATCTTGTATATACCATGTGCTCTGGAAAACATGATCGCTGCTCTTCCCATATACTTTCAAAGGCGAGGGGCAGCCAAGGTTTATTGTTGGTACAAGCACATGACGCTCTTAGGGTGAGATAAATCATCGTACATGTGGTCGCTGAGACTTGAGTTTCTAATGGTGTGAGACCCGCCAACCCGCCTCAATGTGCCTTAGGTTATCTTGACGGGACGTTGGTTTGTTTTTCTTTACTCTTCCAGGCTACCACTTCAATTTGGGAATTTGCCTTGTGAGCGCTGTATTTTTCCCCGCCTGTAATGGTTGGCTTTTACCTTTTCAAGAAGGAGAAAGCCCAGATCCTCGACTGGAAGCAAGTAAATGTGGGTACGCATGAGATTTTTATGCGCATTGGGCGCTCAGGACGTACGATCAGGTAGCCGCTTCATGCAACAGCGAATTTGTGCCTCGCATCACTCAGGAGATCAAGGCCAAAGGAGAGATGATAGAATTGTTGAATGTAACATCGCATCGCCTCCCGAAATGTATGGACGAGGTTTTATGCGGCCACTGTATGTACTCGGTCTTACTGTGTGACGATTCCTATATTAGTGTTACAGGTATAGGATTTTACACCCCTCTCTTATCCTTGTATGTGTGTGTGTACATTGTCTCCAAATGTATGTTTAGGACATGTTGTCGTCCTAGTCTAGTACTATTCACTTTCAACTTTTTATTTTGGAGATAATGTTTTGGTTTATTAGTTTTATTTGTTATTCTTTGGAATATTTTACTGTCACTTTCATTTCATTATTATCATGGGGAAGTGGTAACAGGTATGGAAAAGGAAATGGACAGAGTAATTTGAGAGATTGTTGAATGAGTTAGATGATAGGGTGGCAGGCATGGGATCTTTGGGTTGGGGAGGTATGCGAAGTGAGAGAAACGTTGCTAGTGTCTTGGTGAAAAGAAGTGGTGAAAAACTTATGAAAGATGAAGTGTGACAAGGCGGCTGGAGTGGATGGGTTTGCAGGTGAATTTTTAGCAGTTGAATACCTTCCAGGACGGGTATGCTACCTGTTTCCATCCATTAAAAGAAGTTGGTTTTTCACTTCCTTCAAAACTTTTAGACCGAACTCTTCGTATTTCCTTTTCGCTCAGTCCCTTTTTACATTTCATTCAAACCCACTCGGCGGTGAGGACATATTCATGGCTGGAGCATATAAGAAAAAAGTTATATATATATATATATATATATATATATATATATATATATATATATATATATATAAGAGGATGAAAATGAGAGAGTACTGAGCCAGGTAGTATAAATATTAATATGTAACTAGCTGAATAAATCATTCCAGGAGGAAGGCAAACATTGCTGTACTTTTCCAGGCGAGAGTACCCTGACGCTGGAAGGTAGGCACGTTCCTCCTCTCAGTTTATACCCCGATGATATGTACGTCCAGGAAGAACAACGAGAGACGTGAGAGATCTAAGAGTGACGGTGGAAGAGACCCTCGCTTCCAGTGAAGGTAACAAGGCTGTCGCAAGGTCAATCAACCAGTGCAAGACGGTTGTCGAGGCATTACGATCCATAACGCTTGTGAGGAGAGAGGGTCAGGAAGAGGCCCTTGCGCTGCTGCCTTTGACGCCCCCGCCACAAAGTTTTATGCGAATATGCTCATTAATTTGCCGATTTTTTTTTTTCTATGCCATGAAGTTTGTCTTTGTCTAATACATATATAGTATAAATTTGAACTTCGACGCTTCTGAGTTATAGCACTTGCAAAAAATGCGAGAACATTTTTTTTTTATTTTCCCCAATTGAAATGTAGACACTATGTGTCAGTCTGAAATCCGACCAGGTTCGTCATCTGTGAAGTACGTAGGTCTGGTTCCCGTCCTGTATATTGTTCTTGGGTTACGGTGCTGACAAGAATTCGCGTCCACAGATACACTAGACAGACGCATGGGTACTGATGTGTGGCCCTCAGAACAACATAGGTGTAAGAGCGGGACATAGTGAGGAGGGGGGAAAAGTGATCGTTCCTTGAAGAACACAGTTGGTGATGTCTTAATCATGAATGATAGTGCGATGACATGATTCTGCTCATCCGACGAAACTGATGCGACGAAAAGAAAAAAAAGATTCTCACAAGATCACGCACAAAGTGATTCAATTAAGGACATACATCACCGGCAGCCGTATGATGATGATGATGATGATGATGATATTTCCCCGATCAATACGTCCTGGAGCGCAGGCGCGAGTGGCGCGGTGGAATGACGTCTTCGCACATTCCTGGAAGACGAGGCCTCCCATCACTCAGCAGTACACGTGGTTGATTATAATCTGGCGAGGTGATGGGAGGCTTGGTACGATGGCACGGCCACCGATGGAAACGGTGACGTATCGACCTCGCCCACTTCGGCTCATTTAAAGAACGCGCTGGGCGAGCTCCATCGTAGATTGACGAATCGGCATGTGGTAAGACAGACGGGCACCGAAGCCATTGCCCTGGACAGTCTGGCTGATCTGATACGAGGGTTACAGAGGTGGAGACGAGCACTCGATTCCGTATTTCGGCCTAGTCGGCGCATCAGACTGTTCATTTGGAACAAAGTAGATTAATTGGTTACATTAAGAAAGGAAGTGATGTGGCCTTTAGCCTCTTTAATGACTTCTGGGGATAGAGAAGTCGTTCATCCCCTCGAGCCCGACGGTGCCGCCCTTGGGTAAGGGTAGTTTTGGTCTTGTACACGACCCTTACACGACCCTTACCCCTGTCGAGAGTCGCACCGTCAGGCTGAAAGATCGTAGGTTGTGCTCAAGGGGATTAGAAGGCGCGTTCTCCACTCCCTCCCACACTCTTTGGAGGTATTTTCTGTTGTCCTTTACTCGTCCAAAGCCTTCACTCGATGAGGATTTATGCCTGTGACTGACGCCTTTGTCACAGGAATATATATATACACAATCGACGTTTGCCTTTTTGAAATCAGACCTTGTGATACACCGACCACTTTGCATAATTGTATTCGCCGCTCACACCCGTAAAAAGGAAAACGTAAAACTTGGTGGGTGTGAGAGGGTATGCCTTCTCGTAAATTCTTATCGATTATTGAAAACTAATTTCGCCTCCGTGATTCGATTCCAGCTGGTGGAAGTTCCGGGAGTGAAACAGTTCAAGGATTTTGTTAGCTGAATGAAGCATGAGAGTGCTGTGGGCCGGGAACGTTTTATGTACTGGCACGTATGAGCGGTTTGTTGACCCTGTTGTATGTATTGCCACGTCCGTTGCTGACTGATTGAGTGGAAGGTGTGCATCTAAGGTGTCGGAATGTGGTCCGGTTTGCTTTTAAAGTTGTACCGTTTGCCTCCCAAGACATGCCTCCTCCCCTGGTCGTACAGAGAGCAGTTCAACCCTCACGCTTGTTTATTACCTTTCCATGTTGGGCCATAATGCCTCCTTGTTCTTGGCCATTTTTTTTCTTTCCACTTCTGGTCGTGTACCCCATAATCTTTAGCCATGTGTTCCTATCACTGACCATTTTGTTTCCCCACACTCAGCCTCTCCAAACATCTCCATATGGTGTCCACATTTGGTTATATTCTTCGTTTTCAAGTCACTCTCCACACATTCCTCCCAACACGTGTTCCATTTCCTCTACTCTGTTGATTGCCTTACACTGGGTTACCTGCATCCTTACATGACATGTTTTTTTTTACTCGCATACTTGACTACTGATGTTGTCCACAGCGAACCAGTTGCCTCACTCATCGAGTGATTCGCTTCCGACACTTGGACATTTGCCTCTCACTTTCCTCTGCATGCTCCTCCCATCTTTTTATATCACATGTAAATGAATTACTGAAGCCTTGCTTACGCCATCAGTCTCCCGGCATGACCATAGAGATCGGAGTAGCTTTAACTCTCTATGATAGTCGTGGTGTCGTAAAGTTCTCAGTGATTTGTATAGAAATGTGTATTACGGACTTCCCATCTCCATGGATAGCTCGTAGGTAGCGGCAGCCGAGATGAAAAGTCGCTGCTTGTCAGACTGACTTGGAGAGGGGGGGGTCAGGGAACCCACAGGAGTGTGATGTGCATTTCTTGTCGTCTCTCTTATTCGTGCCACGGCGTCGGGCACAGTGTTTGGATGTGAAAATTATAAGCTTTTAAAATGTCATATCCACCTCCCTAGGCGTTCTTCAGTCTCGTTTTCTGTGTGTTCTTTACTGAAAACACATCCTATGGCAGTTTTTTTGTTTCATTGAAAATTTGACCAGAATTCAGACATTTTTTATTCAATTTTTTTTTCCAGTATGTAAACTCTCTTTTCCTTCACCCTGTTAAAAAATAGGGGGAAATACCTGTCTGCCTTCAGATGGGCTTCCATTGATCGTGATCAACACGTTGCTAATGATCTATTGTTCCTTATGACCGACATGGCACGGGCAAAAAAAAACACGCCTCAATCATGGCCGTCTCGGATGAAAGGAATTCGATGTTAGAAGAACAGCCAAGAAATTAATCAGACCTTATTAGGTGTTTGCAAACCTGATCCTCGAAGGTATGAGGGAGATTGGAACCATTGTAATATGCTTGCTGAATAGTGCGTGACAACGCCAGTCCATGAGAACAGGCAACACGAACACACCCCCACAGACTCCTGGATCAGGAGATGCGTTGAGTAACGAGAACCTGAAAATGACAAGAAGACCATTGAGGACACTTGAGCACTGGTTTTCTCTTTGCCTAGGCCAACAGGGGTGCTGCCCTCTATCGTGGACAGACGGCAGGAGGTATTTCTTAGATAAAAGATGCCCAAAGGCTTCTTCGTAACGTCCGCAGTGACTAGGTTAAACATCTGAATTGCGTAAAAATGAGAGTCGTGTGCCTGTTCAATCTACCGGATTTTCGGTTTAAGAGCAACATTATGGGAAGACGTGTGGATTTCTTTAGAAAGTAGCCCAACAGCCACCTCCAAGGGTGTATAGATGTACCTGGTAGGGTGTAGAAAGTAGGGTGGATCGAGACTAGCAGCAAACGAACAGCATCGTAGACCAGACCCCTCTTAAGGAATCACGGTCGCAGCTAAACTGTGCACGTAAGAGACACCTTCCAAAACCAGCAAATGATATACGTACGTAAAGCAAAGAACGCGAGAGAAATTAAGCTTGTAGGTGATGGTGTATGTTCTTGCTATGCGGCGCTGCGCAGTAGGGCACCCGTGAGCCAGCGCTTCCCCCTACCCAACCCTACCCTACGGCAGGAGGTTGGATGACGCTGCACTACGGTAAAGGGGGTTGTGTCGCGTCACTCCGGTGATACATTGTCACGCTGCCCACTGGCCAAAGCCTTTGGATATATAATCCTCTGCGTCAGGTATTAGAGCCGTGGCTGCCGACTGCTTGGTCCCTAGGTGTATTATGGGTCGTCCCATATCACAGCTGTTGGTGGTGGTGGTGGTGGTGTGTGGCGTTCCTGCAGCTAGGGATGTGGAAGGTTATGGAGCGATTGTGATGATCCGGCTACACGCTCCTCACCCTATACACAGTCACGAATACCTTTACGATCATTTCGTATTACAGATCGAACGCTTAGTTGAGATCATGAGGATGTATATATACTGGTACATATTGATGTATAAATCTATGGTTGTGGAATTTTTGGTATTTTTCGCGTCGTGTTTTCCAAACAAAAGTGTTTCAGCGGAAATATATTGACTGGCGTTGCCCTTTGTTGCGCCGATAACTGAGTTAACATTTATTACTTTTAGGGCAGTGTTACTGATTTACTTTAAGGTGTCTCTTTAGCGCCCCCTTATTTTTCAGTCTTATGTTGTTCTCTCTCTCGTGTATTCACTGCTTCCATGCCCCGCCCCGTCTTACCCTGAGGATAACGCAGCGAGTTGGTTTCAGTCGAGCACTGTTTCGTGGTGGCGTGTCTCCCGACGGTGTTGGAAGGCGGGCAGGCAGGCAGGCAGGCAGGCTAAGCAGCGGATATTGCAATTGCCGCGTCGATGACACTCCCAATGAGTGCCATCCTGTCGAGTGGAAGGCGCCATTGTCCTTGAGGCTGGTGACGGTGATGCCATTGTCCTTGAGGCTGGTGACGGTGGCGCCATTGTCCTTGAGGCTGGTGACGGTAACGCCATTGTCCTTGAGGCTGGTGACGGTGTGCCATTGTCCTTGAGGCTGGTGACGGTGATGCCATTGTCCTTGAGGCTGGTGACGGTGATGCCATTGTCCTTGAGGCTGGTGACGGTGGCGCCATTGTCCTTGAGGCTGGTGACGGTGTGCCATTGTCCTTGAGGCTGGTGACGGTGATGCCATTGTCCTTGAGGCTGGTGACGGTGATGCCATTGTCCTTGAGGCTGGTGACGGTAACGCCATTGTCCTTGAGGCTGGTGACGGTGATGCCATTGTCCTTGAGGCTGGTGACGGTAACGCCATTGTCCTTGAGGCTGGTGACTGTGATGGCCGTTGGGTTTTTGTTGTGTAACTCACTGTGATCGTTCGTACCTTGGTAACTCGACGAGGTGGTGGTGGAGGAGGAGTTGTAGTTGTTGATAGATATGGCCTTCTTGTGTTTTTTTTTTTGGTGATTGGTAGTTTTGTTTTTTGTGGTGGGTAATGAGATGTGGTTGTGGTGTACGTTGTGGCGAGTGTTGGAGGGACGCGGTAGGTGGTTGTGTGGTTCCTTCGGTGATGTGTGGTCGTGGTGAGTGTGGATGGTACCTCGTTGTTACGGGTCAGTAATGACTCGCGGTTGTACTGTTGATGCGTGTGTGTGTGTGTGTGTGTGTGTGTGTGTATTGGGGGTGATTCGTGGATGTGGTGGTTCGTGCTGACACATGGTCGTGGTTATTGAGTGGTGAAGTGTGTGGTTGTGGTTGATATTTTGGGTCGTGGTGATTGTGATGAGTTCGAAGATGTGGATGATAATGGTGAGTCTTAGAGGTGTGGGTAGGTATGCTGTTAATTTCTCCTCTTAGGCTCGGGCGATTATTGACATCAGCTAATTGCTCTTGCAGTTCTTAGTGACTTGGTGGAGTTGCTGGCAATGACCTGATTGTGGGGATTGTAAGTGATTAGTGCAGGCGTGTCAAGCACGTCCACCACTAGCCACATGTGGCGAATTGGTGGCAGAGTTGTGGCGAATCGAGAGCATTCATTGGAGGTTTTTTTTTTTTTTTTTTTTGGTTTGGCCTTTGAATTATTATTTTCACTGGTTAGATGTTATTGCTTGTGTTTTTCGAATGGAGTTACGACCGTACTTTTACTGCTTAAATTAATTGGTCCTTTTCAACACCCTGTTTGTGTTTATTCGACGGTTTACTGCTGATCCTAACATATTATCACATATGATTTTTGCAACGAAGTGAATCCAAGGCAGCTAAATCAGCCACATCTGTAGCGAGAAACAAAATCCCGTTGGACAGTGCTGGGGTCCGTCTTGGGCACATTTAGTTATGATGGGGCAATTGCTGGTGACTTAACGCCGTTGGCCATTGTTACTGACTGGTTTGCTCCTTGTGGGGGTGGTTTGGAACTGGTCGTTTTAGTTGTTGTTCCTCTTGGTTCGGTCTTCATTGTGGTGATGGCGTATATGACTGGTCGTTGTGAATGATGAGGTCTTGATGACTTTGTAGGCAGAGGTAGTAATGGAGGAGGTGTATATCAAGGGCTCCCAGTCCCTTGTCTGTCGTGTTTCATGAGTGATGGTTTTATAGTCCATCGTGTTATTTGTCGTAGTTGTTTTCAACATGTTGTAGCCGCTCACTGTCCCTTCTCTCTTCCTTTTGTTGAATGTCTGCACAGTGTACCCATCTGGCCGAGATTCAGTGGCGACTTGGGGTAGCGGGGCTACGGCTGGTAGGTGGAATTCACTGCAGGTCGGTACCAGGCTGAGATATACGACTGGAGATTAGCCCCCAGAAAGTAGTGGTAGAGATAAACGCATGATGTATCACACTTTGCTTACATTTGCCTTATTTTGCCTCGTTTAATCTGCCGAGTTTATCGTCTTTAACGCTCTCGGCTTCACCCGATGAACTAATGATCTTCAGCGTACTGGTGCGTCAACTCCATCAGTCTTGTGTAAGGTTCGCTCTTCCACTTCTTCAAAAGTATTCATTGCTTAAGCTACACAACCTCTTTTATCATGACACAACCTCTTTATCATTTTTTTTTCTATTCACTCACGTTCCTGTGTTCTCTTATTCAGATCTATTTCTCTGGATGTTTGTCCACGTCTTAGGTGTAGCGCCGAGGTCCTCTGTGGCAGGTGTAAAGAGGTCCTGGGTAGCGCGTGTGGGAAGCGTTCCTTCGGTTGCGACACTTGCCCGCACCCCCACATCTGTTGCGGCTAATTGCCATTGGAGGCAGCACTGCGACGCACGGCGGCGATGGACGTGGGACCGCTGACACGTGGTGTGGTGTGGTGTGGGTCCACTGACACGTGGTGTGGTGTTGGAACGTGACACGTCGTGTAGTCTGGGGGTCATGACACGTGGTGCCTGTGAGGTCAGCATCACATTGAGTGGTTGTGGTGTTGAGACAGGGAACTGCACACGTGGTCGTATTGTTAGGGCAACACGTGGCTGTAATTTTGGTGGGGCAAGCTGTTGCTGGCAGCTGGGTGTTATGTATACAAAGGATGTTAAAGTAAAAAAAAACATTATACCATGATCTAGTATTTCTTTGTGGATTACTGAATGTTATACGTTTAAACCAATCGTACGTCTGATATAAAAAAAAAAAAGAAGATCGTATGATTAAAGGAACAATGGAATTTAAGCCTGATATAGAAAAAAAAACTGTGAAATATTATACGTAGGGGAATTGTTACTTAAACCCCCTTCCCTCTTGAATACGATGGACCTAAGCTGTCTTCATCATAGGAATCTAGGGTTTAAGCTGTCGCATTCAGGAGGTGAAACTCGATGTACTGAAGGTTTAGGAGTGTGAAGAAGGAACCTGAGGAAGCTGGGCGTAAGGAGTGGAGGTCAGGCGGTGGGATGGGTGTGTTTGTGTGTGTGTGTGTGTGGGAGATGATGTAATTAAGCATCACGTTGCCTGCATGCATGATAATGAACGAGGGAGGGTGTGGGTGTGGCACCCAACCCCCGCAGCTCTCTCTGTCTCTCTCTCGTGTGTATATATATATATATATATATATATATATATATATATATATATATATATATATATATATATAATCGTATTCTTTACGTTATATCCATTACTTTTTGTCATTGTATAGAGCCCAGTTGATAATGTGGAAAAAAAGGGTAAATAATCAGTTTTGTGAAGCATTTTCAGTAAGGGATGTGGTAGCTCAGGCAAAAGCTATACAACACTGTAGCAGTTGTTTGCGTAGAAAAAAAAATGATAAAGAAGGGGGAGAGAGATGTCTGTATTGCTTTGTGTCGTTAGCCAAAGATGGTTGGTTAGACGAGTGCTCCCCAAAGCTATCTGGAGAAGAGATGTCTGTGTTGCTTTGTGTCGTTAGCCAAAGATGGTTGGTTAGACGAGCGCCCTCCAGAGCTACCTGGAGGAGAGATGTCTGTGTTGCTTTGTGTCGTTAGCCAAAGATGGTTGGTGAGTCGAGTGCTCTCTAAAGCTACCTGGAGGAGAAGTGATCCCCGGAAACGCCACTGGTGTAGACTATGACAGGCATCCTCATCATCCCCTCAGCGTAGAGAGTTGTGCTCACCTGAGACTACCTAGTGAAGCTTTCCTTTCCCCGTGGGTGTACAGAGTTGTACTCACGGGACTCATCTGGTGAAGATAAAGATCTTTTACCTCCCTCTTCCCCCCATGAATGTACAGAGTTGTACTCATTTGACCCATGTACTGAGCTAGGAATCTTTCCCATGAGTGCATTTAGGTTGTACTCGGTTCTCTCTCTCTCTCCCTCTCCAGTGAGTGTAATGAGTTGCACTCGGTGGACTCATCTGGTGAGGGGGAGTATCTTCTCCCTCGAGCGCACTGAGTCTTATCTAGTGGTCTTGTGAGACAGGCCTGGTCACGGTGTTCGGGAGGCTGGAGGGGGGAGTTATTGTTCTTTACTTCTTTTCTTCTTCTTCTTCTTCACCCCAGTACACACCAGATGTCGACTGTTCCAGCTGTGCTGTCGTCATGAAGTGGGATCGTTTCTCTCTCTCTCTCTCTCTCTCTCTCTCTCTCTCTCTCTCTCTCTCTCTCTCTCTCTCTCTCTCTCTCTCTCTATCTATCTATCTATCTATCTATCTATCTATCTATCTGTCTATCTATCTGGCCGGAAGTTTGCGTAGG
Organism: Panulirus ornatus; assembly: GCF_036320965.1. Classification (NCBI taxonomy): domain Eukaryota; kingdom Metazoa; phylum Arthropoda; class Malacostraca; order Decapoda; family Palinuridae; genus Panulirus; species Panulirus ornatus. The sequence continues at coordinate 25,240,860 of NC_092266.1, read as the reverse complement.
CGGCCATCGACCAGGGAGGTATATTACCGGTGCCACCCGCCTGGGTATCGGAAGGGTTCATGACGGCTAGGCAGTGAGCTAGGACTTCACTGGCTGTCAAGAGTCACTCCCCTGGAGCCCAGGCTGCTGTTCTTTTCATTCCGTCTCACCCCACTTGGATACTATCTCTTCCAGTCCACAGACATATAGTAGTCTCTCCATCTCGAGTATGACACATGACAGCACGTAGTTCACACGAATGGTTCTTCTTCGTGACCCTAGTAGATTCTCCTGAGGTGAGAGTCGCGTCGCAGTAAGCCCCTGCCCTTTGCTCAAATTCTCGTAGGTATTCTCTCCCTCCCTACCAGTTATGGGTGTTGTCTACTCCACAGCAGCACCGTCTCCTCCTCTCGGCTTCTTTCCCTCACGGAGATCGTGTCAGCTGGTGGAGCTACGTATTTTTTACTTATCACTTTTTCAGGCGTTTGTCACTCGTCAGTTTGGGTAGGAGGGAAGGAGAGAGGAGAGGAAGTCGCGATGAAACGCAGTGTTTTGGTTCGTCTTATTTCACCTCGCTACTCTCGGCGGGGGGGAAGGGGGAAAAACTTTTGTTGTTGGTGTTTTAGCAGCCATAACGAGGTGTGAAGTTTGCAGACCACCACCACCACCACAGCAAACACTCGTAAATCAGGCGTTTACAAAGGCGTTGCGTAAGAATGTTTCAGGTCACTTTCTTTTTTTCTTCTTTTTCTGACGGCTAATCGTGTTGATTTACGTACTTCTTTTTTATTTACACAATGAGATTCATTCGAAGTAGTTATTGGTAATTGAGTATTTAAGGACATTTGTTTACAGCGAGCGCGGGGACATTTCCGTTGTGGAGGGGGTTGGTTGAGCTCCTTAAATACGTGGATTATGTAGGCATTTCCCGTGGGGTAATTATGTTATATTCGTGGCGCGAGGTCCTCAGGTCGGGGCATTAAGGACAAGCCGCTGAGAATTAAGCTGCCGGGTGGAAGTTTGTTTCCTGTTGTCTCGTGGATCGTCTGCTTGCTGCTGCTGCTGCTGCTTACTGCTGCTGCTCCTGCTTCCTCATGAGGACCTTCTCTAGGCCTGCTGTTGCTTCTTCAGGAGGACCTACCTTGGTATCTTCTGTTGTTGCTTCTTCAGGAGCAGGGGGACCCCGAGGCTAACTTATACTGCTGCTTCTTCAGGAGGACATCCTTAGGTAGCTTATGCTGTTGCTTCTTCGGGAGGACCTCCCTGGTTGTATTTAGCTGATGGTTGTTGTTGCTCTCGTATATATTTAGCTGGTGGCGGTTTGTGCTGGCATTCCTGTTTAGCTGCCAGTGTTATTGGTTATTCTGTTAGCTGGTGATCATCGCAGGTAATGGGTCTGTTCAACAGCAGGTTGACAGACTTGAGAAGCCCCGAGTGAATTCGAAGATTCGGAGTCTCGTTCCTGGATAGATCTGGAGTCTCGTGGCTGGAGTCAGACATCTGGGATCTCGTACATGAAGTCAGACAACTGGATCTGCTTGAACTTCGTCCTTGAAGTCAGACATATGAGGTCTCCTCCGTGAAATCAGACGTCTAGGGCCTCCTCGTCTGTAAAGTCAGACTGTTGGGATCTCGGTCCGTGAATGCAGCAGGCGTCTGGGAACTGGGGACTTGTCCGTGAAGTCAGACATCTGGGGTCTCATCCTCGCATTTGGAACTTGAGCTGGCATCAGCTGTTTAGTGTTTACAAACAAAACACTACTTACCCAGTGATAGTAGGCCGACAGGGATCATGTTGGATGAGCAGTTTTCCGATGAACTAATTAAGATGCTAATTTGGGTTATGATTATGTTTACAGACTTGTAGATAAAGTATATATATATATATGCCATGCATATATCGTTCAAGAAATAGTAAGTAAATACGTTAAAGAGATAACAACAAAATACGTTTTATATAAAAAGGAAAAAAAGCTTGAGAAAGACAGTTCAGTCTGTGTGGTGATAGATAACTTGCCTTATGGATAATTAAGCTGCAAATTAGACTTCTCAAATCGGATTCATACCACGAAGGTGGTGTTGCCGGGGGGGGGGGGTCTCTTCCCTGCTGGGGGGTTACACCGCTCGTGAAGGGTCACCCATGGCGGGGCTGTGTGTCGCGCCGGGAGTGTGGACACCGAGCCTCTCTCGTCGAAGCTTGACCTCTCCACTCCAATGGGATAGCACGGTCGTGGGCTGCGGGAGAAGAGGTCTTGAAGGAAATGACTAGGACCTCCTCCCCCACTTTCTCAGGACGATGTCTTATGTGATAGATTAAAATGAATTAACGTCACGAAGGTCTTTAGGTTTTTGTTTTTCCCCTCGGTATCGCTTGCTATCACTGGGAAACATAAGATATTTCAGGATATGGTTTTGGTTCTGACTTTTTTTTCTCTGTCAGTGTCTGTCAGGAAGGTGAACCACTTTAGAATATGTGTTTTTTGGTCGTAAAACTTATAATCATTTTACTGTCAAGTGGGAAAGATGAAACTACTTTAGACCATTCTTTTGGAAGTGACACTTTATCAGTTGCTGTTGGGCGGAATGGAAGTACTTTGTGACACTTATACTACTGTTGGGGAGAACAGAATCACTTTATGGGTTGGGTGTCGTTTTCAGTCACTTGCCGTCGGGGAGAACAGTAATGCTTTAGAATACACTTTTTGGCAGCGACTGTTGTGATGCGTATGTGCACCCAAGGACAAGGTTGAGGGAGGTAAAGAGTGCAGCAGCAGCTGGTATGACACAAGGTCACGGGAGCAGGAGTGGTAGGGAGGAGTCTTGACAGTCGCTTGAGTTTCATTTGGTGCGACACTCGAGGAGACTTGGCCTGAGAGGCGGGAATTCAAGTCGATCATCATAAGGTTTGTGCTCGCCAGAATACGTCTCCTGCGTTGTGTGTGTATGTGTGCGTGTGTGTAGCTATTGGTGCCTGTGTGTCTGCTTTGCTGTTGGTGCCTGGTTGTACCTGTTTTTGCTGTTGATATGTCTGTTCATCTGTTGATTTGTCTGTCTAGCTGCTTTTGTGTCTTTCGAACTGCTGCTGGTGTACCTGTATGGCTGTAAGTGTGTCCAACTATCGGTTAGTGCAGTAGTTTAGCTGTTGTCACGTCTCTTCAGCTGTTGGTGTGTGTCTGTTTAGCTGCTGATGTATCTGTATAGCTGTTGGTGTGTTCGATTAGCTTTTTGTTTGGTGGTTTAGCTGTTGATGTGTCTTGTTAAGCTGCAGCTGTTGGTGTGTATGTTTACCTTTTGATGTTGGTGTACCTGTTTAAGTGTTTGCGTTAGCATACCTGTTAGCCGTTGGTATGCTTCTTTAGGAGGCTTCGTTAGCGTATACTTAGCGTACCTGTTGGTGTGCTTTGTTTAGCTTTCTGCGTTCGCGTATACTGTTAGCTGATGGTGTTGGTGTGCCTCTTTAGCTGTTGCTGATCTTCATTTGTTGGTTGATATTCCGCCGGTGTGTTTATCTAGTCATTGGCTGTGACGGTGGTGAGTGTTTTCGTCTTAGTTTAATTGCTGCTAGAGTTTCGTGTTTAACATGTGTTCGTCATCTTGTTTCTCCTTTGTTTGTGTTTTTAGTCAGATAACTTTATATTGTTCATTGAGACTGAACATCAGTATATTAGACCGAAGAAGTCATCTCCCAGCCTCAGGAGGAACATCAGACCTGAGAAGTCATGTCACAGAGCACATGCATCAGTCAAGGGCCAGTGTGTCGTCCAACAGGCTGGGAAGCCTCCATTCTCCTATTGCCTCTGCTTTAGGAAGCTAAGGGCACGAGGCCATGTTATTTTCTCTCTTCACCAGCAATGCCAGTTGAAGCTGGTAAACTTATGCTAGGAAATAGATTTATATAGATTTATATTTATACTTAGGATCCTATCTGTTACTTGAAGACCATTACTTGTTCGGTTGTCCATTGGCCCATTTGATCCATTCGGTCTTTAAATCTTCGAGTGGAATAAATCTCGAGTGCGAGAGTTTACATATTTCATGGTAGACTTTATCATCCATTCATTACCATCCAGAGTAGTTAAGTGCCGACGTAATAACTATAGGAGGAAGACGTATGTAGAGTCTTCAAGTCTACGGATCACTCTGAATTCTTTGCAACAAGTGTTCCTGTACGCTACATTTTCCCCTCTCTCTTCCCTGGATCCTTCACAGAGGTCGGGGTCGGTATTTCGGTCCGAGGACAGAGCGAATGTCCAAATATTCTGAGGGATACTGCCGATGAGGACCCCCCCGGTGGGACGCAGTCGCTCCAGCAACAGTGTTAACACGTCTCTCTCGAGTTTTCGACAACATGCTGATACCCATGGAGTATATCACGTTTGGGGGAGCTAGAAGGTCAAGAGTTTTAAGTTCAAGAGGTCATTCGGGCGGGATTCAGATTAAAGCCGCGTGGGTGAGCGCCGCTGGTCGAGTGCGCTCTGGTGAAATCTGTTTATGGTCGGCTCTGACGTGGGAGGTGATCAGGTGGTGATGTTGCTGGTTCTGGTGCGAGATGTAGATCGGTGATTTTTGGTTCTGGCGCGAGATGTTGGTGTGGTGATTGTTGGTTCTGGTGCGAGACGTAGAGTGGTGATTGTTGGTTCTGGTGCGAGATGTCCGCCTTTATGGTGGTTGACAGTCTTGTTGTTATGACTCTGCCGTTTCTCCGCAGTGAAGGTAATATTCCCGTGTTATACGAACTGCATCAGTGAGATTTTATGACCTTTCATTTTATCGTCTCATGGTTGGAGTTTTTGTAAGGGCTTCCGATAAAGTAAGATAATATGTAGTTTTAACATTCAGTAAGGCACTTCATCTCTGAATTTCAGTGCTTCTGAATGTCTATCGGAAAGGGAATCGAACTCCGTTTCCCTCATAGAGGCAACTGACAGTGAAGAAATGGACTGCGACTCCACCAGAAACAAAGTGGCGAAAGGACAGGATCCTACCCTGAAGACCTTATGTTGGTGGCGGTGTTCGCACGCTGAAGATCTTTGTTGATGCTGTTGTCCACAACCCTGAAGACCTGATGGTTGGACAGTTATCTCAAGACCCTGAAGACCTTATGTTGGTTCTGTTGTCCACAACCCTGAAGACCTGATGATGGTGCAGTTATCTCAAGACCCTGAAGACCCTATGTTGGTTCTGTTGTTCACAATCCCACAAGCAAGACGACCTGATGGTGGTACAGTTATCTCAAGACCTTGAAGACCTTATGTTGGTTCTGTTGCTTCAAACCCTGAAGACCATATGTTAGCGCTGTTGGCCCCCTAAAACCTTGAAGACCTTATATTGGTGGTGGCGTTAGTCCCCCAACCCTGAAGACCCCATGTTTGTGGTGCTTCACAGCTGCGACTTGTGGAGTCGCGGTGGTGTTGGTGGCGTGTGCCACTGCGTCGATCACAATAACGGTTGTTACAGTGATGGATCATGAGGCTATTGAATGTCAGGTGCTGATAACTCCTCATTCATCTGTTGTTGTAGGTCCCAGTGTGCGTCAGATGTTCACTCTTGTAACACCACAGTTAAGTGTTGGGTCTGATGCCTGGTGGCTGGCTGGCTTGTCTCCTCACACCCGGGTACCCGCAGGTAGTGTAAGGCTGCTGCTGGTGTGGATGAATATTTTTTTTCTCCTTTTTTTTTTCCTAATGGTAATATTTTCTTTTTTTTTTTTATCAATATTGCATCGGTTGTTTCCCAGTGCAAGACATTGAGTTGCTCTCTCTCTCTCTCTCTCTCTCTCTCTCTCTCTCTCTCTCTCTCTCTCTCTCTCTCTGTTTTTTTTATTTACCAAATCGAAAAATTCTAAGGAACAGTTAAAGTCACTCGCTTTAATTTTCTAAAGCGTAGGCGGGAGGGGGTGGAAGATGAATTATATCATAATTTACAAATTGAAGATCCCTGAAGGCTCGGTTTCCCTTCAGAAAGTAGAAGAAAGGAAAAAAAGATTTCTCCCTCTAGGCACGACGAATGAATTACTTAAGATCGGGAAAATTTCCATAGATATGAGAAAAGTGTAAACAACCCTGAGGGAGGGAGGGCCGGCCCGCCCTCGAACCTTCCTCTGGCTACGTGGACGCATTAAGAACATTAAAGGCGGGTCACGTAAAAGATCGCAGATGAAGAAAAAGAGAAAAAATAAAAAAGGATTCTCCTGGACAAACATCTCAGGAGAGTTTGACTTGACCAGACGGAGTTGTGGAGAGGAGCAGGTCGACCTGCAGGAACAAACGTGAGGTTTGCTTGAGGTAATCGAGGTGGAAAAGAAAGAAAATGGCTATTTTTTTTTTCTTTTTTCCTCTTTAGCATAAGCTCCTCAAAGCTTTAGGTTGCGAAGAAAATGGGGATTTTTTTATCTTTTTTTAGCGTAAGCTCCTCAAAGCTTTTGGTGAAGAAAGAAAATGGGGATTTTTGTTTGTTTGTTTTTAGCATAAACTCCTCAATTTTTAGTTATTCTACCTGGCGTTTGTAATAGCGATCACTGCGCACACATACGTTAAAAATGTAAGATTCAGAGGACCTACAGTGTTGCTAGGTATGCACGGGTTCTTAAACGTGTGATTAGAGGGTCGTTATTTTTATCTCCGAGTGGACTTCGATGTTACCATCGTAGACGTATGCGGTATGTGGCAACCCCGACGGGTCTCGTCTGAGTTGGAGGTGTCAGCGTTTCGAACTTCTTTTTTTTTTTTCTCTCTCTCGTCAGAGGTCATTCAGCAGCAGACGACAGATATCGACTGCTGTTCGTGACTAGGTTATGATGATCTGTGATTATAGTTAGTGTTATGATTATGTAGTTATAACAGTAATAATGGTAATGTTACTGGTGTTGTGTTTTTTTTTTTATGGCAGATAGATAAAATGCCAAAGTGCAACGCCTCGAAAAGACATGTTTGTTAACATGGGCAAAAGAAAAAAAAAAAAAGGAATTAGGTGGATTATTTTTAGCGTTACACTACAATTTTTATCTTTTTTTACGTTATCAGACCAAGTTGAGAGAGAGAGAGAGAGAGAGAGAGAGAGAGAGAGAGAGAGAGAGAGAGAGAGAGAGAGAGAGAGATTCCAGCTTTAACCTCTTCCCACCCCACCGTCCTCTGCCCTTTGACGTCAGCGGGGCCTCTGGTCGTCGTAATCCTCAATATCGGAGTCTGGCGGACCACCTCCGTACCTCGTCGTCTTCACTTTCAATTAAAAATGGTAGGCTCCCACGGCCGGCCGGCCGGAGCCTCGTCGGACCCCAGTTGAAGCATCCGCGCGAGGCCAGACTGCCTTTGATCCCGTGTGTGTATCTCTCTTTTGATTATTATTAGCCTGCCTCGTGCTGTCGTGCATCCAGGCTTGGATATATAAGATTATAAGCCTTTCGTCCTGTATTGCATCCAGGTTCGATATATGATTATAAGATTATAAGCCTTTCGTGCTATATTGCGTCCAGGTTCGTTATATGATTATAAGAGTATAAGCCTTTCGTGCTATATTGCATCCAGGCTCGATATATGATTATAAGATTATAAGCCTTTCGTGCTATATTGCGTCCAGGTTCGATATATGATTATAAGATTATAAGCCTTTCGTGCTGTATTGCATCCAGGTTCGATATATGATTATAAGATTATAAGCCTTTCGTGCTATATTGCATCCATGCTGGATATATGATTATAAAACTATAATCCTGTCTTGTGCTCTCGTTTATCCAGGTTCGATACTTTGATTATAAGATTACAAGCTTGCTCCATATGGCTCTCCCTTATCCACAGTCGATTGTTTGAATACAAGCTTGCTCCACCTCCCTCTTTCCAGGCCTCCACCTCCCTTCCTCTTTTCAGGCTTCCACCTCCCTTCCCCTTTCCAGGCTTCCACCTCCCTTCCTCTTTCCAGGTTTCCTCCTCCCTTCCTCTTTCCAGGCATCCACCTCCCTTCCCCTTTCCAGGCTTCCACCTCCCTCTTTCCAGGCTTCCACCTCCCTTCCTCTTTCCAGGCTTCCACCTCCCTTCCTCTTTCCAGGCTTCCACCTCCCTCTTTCCAGGCTTCCACCTCCCTTCCTCTTTCCAGGCTTCCACCTCCCTTCCTCTTTCCAGGCTTCCACCTCCCTTCCTCTTTCCAGGCTTCCACCTCCCTTCCTCTTTCCAGGCATCCACCTCCCTTCCTCTTTCCAGGCTTCCGCCTCCCTTCCTCTTTCCAGGCTTCCACCTCCCTTCCTTTCTCGGGCTTCCAACCTCCCTTCCTCTTTCCAGGCCCCGGTACTTTGATTATAACCCCGCTCCATGTTCCCCCTTTATCCAGGCCCGGCTATTACATATTTCTCCTTTTTATTTTTTAAAGCCATAAAGGAACTTTTCCTCTGTTAAGGTTAACTAGCTTATGAAGAGACGGGTGTGAGGTACATCCCTGCTAAACTGGAAATTTTTTCTACGGGCACAGAGTTGTGTGTGTGTGTGTGTGTGTGTGTGTGTGTGTGTGTGTGTGTGTATTTCGTTGTTACTTGTTTGTTCTGTATGAGGAGGGAGTTAATGCAGTAATGAGGCCTCATCTGGTCATTCTCCTCTAATGTACAGCTTCTTAAATATCTTTATGCTGTCTGGATTAATCATGTCTTCAGTCGTTTGATCCCGTTCATGCACCACTCTTCACGCTATGCAAATGCCTTTTTTTTTTTTCTAGCATCTTTCTCAGCGAGTTTCTCGCTTAATTTTATGTTGTGTTCTTTGGTTGTTCTGTTCCTCCATCTCTCGAAGAATTGTTCCAGGTCTGCGTCACCGGACTGGTTTAAAAAAAACTTAAGGATTAATGATCAGGGTCACCTCCTCACTCTTCTCTGTTGTAAGATCTTTAGCATTTTCCTGTAACTCTGTTCTCTTAACCCTTGTACCTGTCATCTTTGCTCTCCTCTGGACTTCTCCATTAGCTCCTTACGCTTCTTTAAGTGAAGGTGCCCAAGCATGAGAAGCGTAGAGTAGTTGTTTTTTTCTTGCCGTAAGTGCGATGTGAGCCACTTGCTGGTCATTCCCTTAGCCATGGACTTTAATCCAGTTCTGATATTGGCGTGCAGGCAGTTCGTCTCCTTAACTTTTCTCGTAAGTTGGGACGCCGTCGACAGGTAAGTGACAGTGTCGACTCCCAAGTTCCTCTCACTTGTCTCCAGCAGCTCCGTGGGTCGTCATGATATGTATATATATATATATATATATATATATATATATATATATATATATATATATATATATATTACTGGATCTCTATAGTGTGGATGAGTCTTGCTTTCCGTCGTCAAATCTCTCCTTATGCCATAGGCTACTGTAGGAAGCCAACAGACGTAGAGGTCTGCTGGCAGACCCGTCATGCAATCGACAGGGGAGGAGGAATAGATGAATTGGTTTCTGTTGCAGGGGGGGCGAAAGATGTATGGCTTTGACCTCAACCTTATGATCCTTGAGTACGACTCTATGAACCTTGAGCATGGCTTTGCTCACCTTGAGCACGACGGAACGACTCATAGCAAGTTTCTATTTGCTGTTCTTTTTCAGTATGAGAGAATAGAAAAGTGTGAACTTGCAGGAAAACGAGTCGAGCGAAGGAAGCAAGATGGTAGGACAGGATGATTTCGTCGTGGTGGTGGCGGCAGTAGGAGGAGGATGGGATGGCGTTGTTAATGACTTTGAAGGTTCTCGGTAAGAAATCTGAGCTCGAGAAATAATAGGAAGAGCAACGTGAGAAGTACAGGGGGAAGGTTCACCGTCCTCTGATGACACCATTGTCCAGGTAGGCGGCCAGCTTCAACCCGTCCATGAACCGTCTCCCGTCGACTTTCTCTAATAGCAGCCGATGACAGTCTCCCGTCTATCATAAATGTCCTGTCGTCTCCTGTCGGTTTTCGTCTGTCAATAGTCGACCGTCTCCTGTCGGTAATGTCTCGCCAATTGGTGTCTCGTTATTCGTTTCTCGCCAGCCTTCCCTCAGTCAACTGTTCCCCGTCGATTGTGCCAAGGCCCCAGCTGTCTCCCGTCGCCTTTCTTCCGTCCCGCCAACAGTCTTTCAGTCAAACATCGCCTTCCTGTAGCGTCCCTTCGAACCATCTTCCTTCGTCAGCACGCCGCGTGAGTGAGCCGGGGTTTACATAGTCTTGACGGATCGTAAGGCGATGCATGTTGACACAGCAGTATGTCTCCTCAAAAAATATTCGCAAGTGGCGATTTGATCTGTGCGGCCAAGATAAATATATCCCAACTGATTGCAATCTAAAATCCGTTTTCTCTTCGACGGCAAAGAAGGGGAAACGATTCTGGTTCTCTGCAATTTGTAACTGTTCCCGGAAGAGGTCTAACGTTTCCCTGTCATAAAGCAGTTCTTAAAACTCTCTACAAACCGTTTCAAGCAAAGCACAGTCACCCGCTCAACCCGGCACAATCGAGTTCCAGAGTATTAGCAACCCTCCTCTCACAAAATGCCCGACTACTGTCAGAATGACGGAGAACAGCTAGAGGACAGGAAGAGGGCGATTGTGACCGCGACGGACTTGACAAAGGCACGTGATGTATGCGATCGCGGTGGTGTAATGGTCGCGTGACAGGAGTAGCCAACAAGAGTGGAGCAGTTGGGTGAACGACGCTTCAAAACGGACGACCTCGGTATGTCGCGGTAACCTCAGGCGAATCATTTCCCAACGTCGGAAGTTTTCTGTGTCCAAAGCAGCGTTAACGCCTGAACCCCTCCGCATTTACCCCCCTGTCTCATCCTGGGGGCCAGAGGGAAGAACTCGGTAACAATTCCACCCCCGTCGCTTGCAGATGTTACCCGGAATCAGCGTAAAGATCCCGTACATTAAGGTCACTAAGGGAAATAAGAAAAGGCATGAGCAATTAAACAAGATTTCCTACGGGGAGGTGAAAGGCAACGTGATGCTCAGAGGGAAAGAGATTTTCTAAACCCCCTTCACTGTAGATGAGGAAATAATACAAAAGAATAGACTACAAAGCAGAGGCTCGTGTCGCGGTAGCACGAAAAAGAGGAATGTTAAAAACTCATGAATTGGTCTTATCAGAATACCTCATCGTTCTTGAGCAAGAGCAATCCTGGCTGACATTTGCCTGTATGAGGAACATGAGAGGATGCGTGTATGGGGAACATGAGAGGGTGGACCTTGCGAACCTGTGAAACGAGAGATGGAAAATCTTAGTGTTGATGGTTTTCTTCAAGGCTCTGTCCTTCTCCACGTGGTAATGGTGATGATGTACTGTGACGTCACGAGGTAAGACGGGGAAACTTTCCCCCAATTGCCTTGGGATGGATCAACTTCGCATCGGCGTGTAACTCTGGTGAGCTCTGATTGTACCATACTAGCGCCTCCCAGACGTTTTGCACTTGGCTGTGAATCGGCCAAGACGTCAAATTTGGGAATGCATAGAATCTCTCAGCTTCTATCCCTTGCATTGCCCGATGGATGAGGTACAACACAGTCACTTCGGACAGCCCTGGAGCGTTTAGTTCCTGGCGTCGACTCCTGATTACCTCAGTACTGCTTCGAGCTCACCCGCCACACCGTACAACAAGGCGGGTGAAAGGCGGGAGAGCCTTAACACGCTTTCCCGGGTAATAACATTAACATCCGGGGGCCCTTGGTTCTGTAGCTCGTAGTTAGGTCGTTTGATAAGAGTGGACCTGCCCGTGGACGTATCCAGAAACATCCGGACGGGGAGTCCTCTGTCCAGCGCGCCAGACCTGCTGGCAACAACAGCTAGATTAATCGGCAGTGGAGAGAGGCAGTTTCGTCTGTGGGAACTGTCGGGGTAAGAACGAGCCCTCGATGTGTGTGTCTGTGTAACTGCCTGTTTCAAACAATACGGGGACGCAGTTCTACACTCCTGTGTGTGTGTGTGTTTCTGTCTTTAGTGTTTCTATATTATGGGTAGATAGGGTTTTGCAGTCTTGTGTTGCCTCGACCCTCAGTATTTCATGTAAACCGTCCTTTCATATTACGTATACGTATGTGCACCCTAGCTTATGCAAGCGTGTGTGTGTGTGTGTGTGTGTGTGTGTGACATTCACCTCCAGTTTAACATGCAGCCATTGTCGTTACCATCTGTTAGGCGTTGCTGCTCTTGCCTGGAACTTACAGCGTCATTCGTTTCGTACCATTATATCTGGCCTGCACCTCTGTGGCAGCCCGCGCCGGGTTGTCTGAAAGCTGCCTGCCTGCTGGAACACCCTGCTTTCTCTCCGTCACCAGCGTGTTGCTGTCCATCCCCGGACGGTCGGTTGCAAGAGCCATCGTAAGACGATAGCCACCACCACCCCTCCCGTGTTTTCCTGCGTCATAGGAAGATCACGGCCGTAATGAAGCTGGGGGTCCGGGTAAATGGTTAGGAAGCGGGTAGGTAGCGCGCCCCGCCTAGCGGCGGTGGCATTGAAGAAGTGGTCGTCATGGGTGTAAACGGAATTGTGTTGTGGCGTAATGTAATTATTGGGGAGGGAGAAGGTTGGGGGTGAGGAAGGGGAGAAAGGACTTGTGGGGAGAAGGCGCCGCAAACCATGAGAATTTCTCGTATTTTTCCTCCTCCTCCCCACTTTTTTTGGTCTAGTTTCATAGAGTCGTCGCTCTTAAGATGAAGGATAGGTTCTCTTCAGGCTCGGTTCGTATTGTGTCTCTTCCTCCGTCTGTGTGGTAGTGACGGCTCCTCGGCTTTGTGGGTTATAATGGTGGCTCACCATTACCACTTCTCCCGTGCTTGCGTTACGTAATACTGATTCGGTATGACGTTATGTGTGTGTGTGTGTGTGTGTGTGTGTGTGTGTGTGTGTGTGTGTTACAAGACTTATGTAACTGTCGCACAGAACTGATTATTACTGAAGTTGTGTAACAAGTAGTACACAGTGTATTTTGATAACCCGTTCAGCACACTTGTTACATGTTACTACCGTTACTGTTGTGTTAATCGTGTCACCTACTCCTCCCACCACCCTCTACCCCAAGTGACCGTCACTTTTTGTGTCTAAGTTTCGAGAAGTTTATTTTCAAGAGAAAACGGAGACCCCCGTCCAAAGTCGAGAGAAAGACCAGACCCCCCGTCCAAAAAAAGGACAGTGAGGTTGCCTGCGTGTCACGTGTATGCCACCCCTGGTGACAGCCGTGTACCGCCGTCCGTTCATTCGCTACGTCAAGGAGGAGGTTGGCTGTAATGGACGAAAATGTAGAGATTTGATAACTTTGTAATGGAAGGTGATTTCCATGATGTGTTCCTTTCCCCTCCCCTCCCCCAGTAGACTATATTAGTCTCAGGTGACAGCGTGCTTAATGAACCTCTCTCTCTCTCTCTCTCTCTCTCTCTCTCTCTCTCTCTCTCTCTCTCTCTCTCTCTCTCTCTCTCTCTCTCTCTCTCTCCTGCCAGTGATGACCTCCTCGGGTAACCATATACTGCTGTACCCGAACTGAATTATGTTAACTCGACGGCAGTGTGTGTGTGTGTGTGTGTGTCTGTGTGTGTGTGTGAGGCCGCCATGTTGTGAAGGATGACGTTCTGAAGTCCGCTGTAGTGAGACTTGGGGGAGGAGGGAGGTGGAGGAGAGGTGTTCGACGGTGGGATGGAACCGAGTGTCTCGTATGAGCTGAACGTGTGTCACAGTTTAAGACGGACGAGGCCAACCAAACCACTTCGCTTCGGAGGTTCGTATTCTGTGTTCGAAGCGCGCGGGGGGGGTTAAGGCTTCAGAAGCGCAGGGGTTGAGCGCTTCACGTCAAGTGTGTGGGTCTGTGTATTGATGTGTTATGGCGAGAGGGGTGTCACGTGTTGCCAGGAGTTAGACGCGATGGGTTTTGAGCCTCAGCGCGTCACGACTGATCATAGTCTGCCAGCAGGGTAAAGGTCACGATGGTGTCAGGCAAGACGTGCCCTTGGAGTGGCAGATAAATCCCGAGTGTGTGAAGGTCGACAGATCCTCTTGTTTGAAGATGATTCTTAGGGTAAGGGAAGTCGTGCTTTTGGGCAGAAATGTGTGGAAGAGCATTTTTTTTAGTGGTTGAATGTTTACGTTAACAGTTTACCTTGTGGTATACATCACCGGTTACCTTGTAGCGTAAACTCAGTTAAGTTTCCAGTGTCAGTGAGGGTGACTTATATATATTCGAAGATCTCTCATCGAGGCCAGGCTTGAAATGCTTTGAGACGTGCGTCTCTATGAGTATTTGCCTTCTCTCCTGGAGTGTAGTTTGTGGCCGTGGTTAATTCTTCTGGACGGATGAGGGGCAGTTTAGTTGTTATCTTAGTAAGAATGGCTTATGTTAGATTACGATGAATGGAGTTGATCAATTCAGCCTGGGTATCGTGCGAGGCCAGTGGTTCAAGTTTTAACATGTTAATTGTTGCATTAATGTGTTTATGGGTGGGAGCAGACAAGCTGTAGTTGATCAGATTGTGGTAAGTCTTAACTCAGCTGTAGCTGGGTTTGATTATGTTAGGTTTGAACATAGCTTGGGCTATAGTGATTCATAACGTAACTGTGAATTAGCTATAGCTGGAATTCATAATGGTAAGTTTTAACTGGTCTGATGAGCGAATCGGGTATCATTACGGTGAGTCTTAACTGGTGTGAATAGCAGGTCTGGTAACCACCGGATGGACTGGATAACAGAGCCGAGAAAAGCGGAGCATCATTCTCTCAGGATGGTTTTGGCAGATCTCCTTCCCCAGCGGTTCAAAGAGAGGTGACCAGCTCGCTGGCATTATCCCTCCCAGTCCATTGGGACTGACCACTTAGTTTGTGAGGACACGTCTTCTTGTCATCACCAAGGTAATGGTCACTAGGCACGACGGTGGCTTGGCTCTCCTCACCTCTGTCTCGGGTCTGTGTACATCTCCCGGCCGCTTGAGGTGTTGGCTTACCGCTGGTTTGTCTCTCTACACCTCCCAGCCACGCGAGGTGCTCCGTCAGGGACAGAATATAGATGCGACGTCGTCGGGGAGCTGTGTTTATGTATACCATTACGGTGTTTCTGTGTATCTCTCCTAATTGGTGATGGGTCTGGTGGCCTTTAAGAGGAAGAAGACGATGATAGCGTTTGGTACTAATGCTTGAGAACAAGGTTATTGCTTTTTTCGCGTGTGTGGGTGTGTGCCACGCGTTCAGGTATGTGGCGTTTGAGGTGTTAGGAGTGTGTCTTTCCTCGGTTTTTGAGCGAAGTTGACGTTCCCAGACACTGCACTAGCCGAGCTGCTGGTGTACTGTGAGGGAGGAGCAGCAGGAGGACCCGAGACAGGCGGGAGCGGCACCTGCTGCATTATTCAGGAGCTCGCCAGCCCGTAATGGTGATAGTAATGGCAGGAGAGGGGAGGCCGCCGCGCTCCTTCTGTCACAGTTACCCTCGCTCTACCTGTGGTAGGGAGGCCCACTCTACCTGTAGCAGGTGTAGGAAGGGAGGCCTACTCTACCTGTAGCAGGTGTAGGGAGGTAGACACACTCTACCTGTAGCAGGTGTAGGGAGGGAGACCCACTCTACCTGTAGCAGGTGTAGGGAGGGAGGCCCACTTTCCCTGTTGCAGGTTTTGGGAGGGAGGCCCTCTCTACCTGTAGCAGGTGTAGGGAGGGAGGCCCACTCTACCTGTAGCAGGTGTAGGGAGGGAGGTCCGCGCATCGTGTCTCTTGGACGTCTGTGCATCAGACGTGATGGTATACCTGCTGTTCCTTGTACTTACCTTTTACCACTTGTCTATACGTTGATTGATATCATAATTATAATGGTGATCATAGGAATGGCTAATGAGAATGGCTATCATTATTGTCGTTGTTAGCAGTAGTAGTAGTAATGACAGTAGTTGTTGCAGTAGTAGTAGTAGTAGTAGGAGGAGGAGGAGGAGGAGGAGGAGGAAAGGAAGATAGCTACAGAGAGAGCAGACTATGGTTAAGGTTTTACCGAGGAGTGTGGATGGTTTGCTGGGAAAGTATGTTGGTGCCATATTTACATACTCCTGGTAGAGTGAAGGTATGTGTGTGGGTGTGTGTGTGTGTGTGCGTGTGTGTGTTAGTGTTGTACTTTTACGAAAGAATTGGCTAAGGTAAAGTGAGAACTGCACATTGCGTACAGTGATGATTAACTGAAGATTGCCGTAACTTGGTAATTGGGAGAGAGAACTCCTTCCCACGATTTGAGACCTCCGCCGACAGACGGACGCCTTTGGCCTGCGGATGGAGTCCTACGTAATGATGTGTTGTGGACAAGGCTTATGGACCGGATGGCATAGCTTCTCTTGTGTCAATGGGGGAATGTGTCTCTGAGCCAGGTCCGATATTTACTCGCTTCTTTTGTCCATGAGACAAAATGAATCCTTCTTGGACATGGATGTCCTCACAAATCATCCATATGTTTGTGTATATAGAGTCGGGGTATCGTAAGAGTAGCCTCCGTACTCGCTCTCGCATCGTAACGCATTTCTCGACGATCCCTCGTGCGCAGCATACCCTGGCTCCTTCCTGCCCCCTGTCACATGCCGCAGTCCGTCGCTTCGTACCCTCCAGTGACGCCAAACAGCCCCTTGCCACACACACACACACACACACACACACACACACACACACACACACGTCCTAAACACACCGATTTACGGTGCTGCGTGGGACTCCAAAGTGCTCGTATCATAGCTTCTCAGAGCTTAGGGAGAGACAAGATAGTTTTGACGTGTGCAAGTCTGTCTTTATGTTGGATTGAGAAAAGGATTCATAAAACCTAATAGTGAAAGCTGTCTGTCTTGATTTAATGTAAACAAATATATTCACAGTGAAAAGGTGTAAAGGAATATATATATATATATATATATATATATATATATATATATATATATATATATATATATATATATATATATATATATACATACATACATACATACATACATACATACATACATACATACTTAGAGATCAAGAGTATTTTATCCTTGAGTCTGAATTGAGAGAGCAAAGGCTTCAGGGTATTTCCATGAAGACGAAAATACCTGGTTTCTGAGAAGGTGAAAGTTAGTTAGTGGTAGACAAGCTGTGTGATGTTCCGCGGAGGAGAAGAAAAAGAAGAGCTGGAGGAAGAAGAAGAAGAAGAAGAAGAAGCCGGGAGGAGCCCCTGGTAAGACTGATGACACACGACCCTCCCGAAGAAGAAGTGCTATTTCCCCGTGGCGGAACTGGGGACCCACACGACCCTCACCAGGAAGACATCTGACTGTTGATGCTGGGGGACGAGGACCCGGATGTTGCTGTGATGATCAGGCAGGTGAGGCAAAGCACCGCGACGGAAGGTCGTGTGTGTGTGTGACGCCACCAGGTCTTAGAATTTTCGATGCGAATATCACAGAAATTTTACGATAAGAAAACATTATATATATATATATATATATATATATATATATATATATATATATATATATATATATATAGAGAGAGAGAGAGAGAGAGAGAGAGAGAGAGAGGTGTTACCAGACTCCGCCTGCTCGAGGTTACACCGCGAGTGAAGAGTCCTCTTTGGTGAGGCTGGGCTGTATGGTTGGGAGGAGAGAGTCTCGTCAAAAGTACTTCCGTGCTACTGGAATTAGCGTCGGGTCTTGGGTAGCAGGAGCCTTCAGGAAGAGGTCCTGTTTAACGCCACCGACTCGCAGGGAAAGCTCATCGAGAGACACCGTGCAGTCCGGGATATACGAAGCTTACGGGAGGTAACGTATGATGATGGTGATGTTAAACCCCATCGCCTGCCTGAGTACCACCAACCTTGCCATCTGACCTCGCGTTCACCTCCCGTGCCATCTCCTCACCGCCCATCATCATCATCATCATGGCACCCGCTGCAGTGAATGATAATTTCACAGTCTGCCCAGCCGGACTCCTTGATACGTCACCCACCGCACGCGCGCACACACACACACACACACACACACACACACACACACACACACACACACACCTCTTCCCAGTCCGTTCGCGTCTCGTACTGACTTTGTACTTTTAGAACATTCAATTTTTGTTATTTGTTGGTCACGTAGATGGAGGGTTGGGGAGGTGAGATTCCTCCACCGTGACGTTTCCCACGCCCTATCAACTTAATAGAATAAGAGACTCGGATGTGAGCCATTGCGGTTGTCATTTGTAGAAATTAAGGTTTTGTCTTTGTGGCGGTTCCCTCCCATCAGTGTGCCGCTGGGGGGGTCCCTCTTGTCACTGGGGAAACTACGCCGCATGGCGAGTTGAGAGGCGCTCATCCACGAGTTCGGTGGCGTTATCCAGTTTTGATGGCCCCGGGGAGAATACATCCGATACGCGAGGCGTAAGTCGAGACATCGAGTCCAGTCCTTAATGCGGGAGTGTATAGGTCTCGTGTTAGCGATGCAGTTCTGTGTAGAGAGGAGCATTTACGTCCCCCAGTAGCATTTGCCGCGTATGAATTTATGCATAGTGTTGTACTTCCTCATCCTCGTCCAACCATTTTACAGTCTCTGAGGACCACAAGTCTGAGGCACCGGCTTCCCTTTGCCATCAAACTCTCCCGCATATTCCTTCAGTTGGGGGTTGCGGGCTCCAACACGCCCTCCTCCTCCTCCTCCTCCTTCAGGAAGGAGCTATCCAACTAAAACCTGCTACTCGGAGGAAGCTACCCAGGTCCTCCCGCCTCTCGCAGTGTCGCCATGGGCCTCCGACACCACCCGCTGGATTCCCAATATTCTCGCAAAGTTTGGGCGGGTGCGGGAATGCGATTACTGACTGGGGAAGCTTGAAGCATTGAGTTGGGAGGAGGCTGGGAGCAGCGGCACACGCTGTATGCAAATTAGGTGAGAAGTGGCGGAGAGTGCAGCCGGGAAGGAGGGCGCCCGAGGGTGGCAGGTTGGTGGTGGTGGGGGGGGGAAGGAACTCCGGAGATGGACCGTGTCGGTGCCGAGGGACTACTACTTCCCGTTTTCCGTACCTTCGGCCCGGTAGTAAAGAGAACGCTAGGGGGTTATCACCAGCAGGGACACGAGCTGGTTATAGCTAAGCGAGACGGACGAACGACCGTGGACGTAGAATTTTTACCCGAAGGAAAATTGCTCGGGTGGCGAGGGAGTTCAGTCAGCAACGCCTCCGCGCTGAGCGGTCCGACGGAATGTGAACGTAGATTTGCCTTATATTGAAGTGGATGGCGCTGCTTGAAGACTGCGTCAGGAAGAGCGACCGTCAGCTTGACAACAGTGAGAAAACCGTACCTTAATCAGAAGCGAGAGAAAAGGGAGTGTGGTATCTCTCTACCTAGGTGACCCGCTCACAGGGTCTATAGGATTTGTAGAGATGTCGAGAAGACACTTGAGTGTGGTCTGTATGTCAAACGGTTTTTTGTATATATGATTCTATCGCCGGTGTAGAGAGAGAGAGAGAGAGAGAGAGAGAGAGAGAGAGAGAGAGAGAGAGAGAGAGAAAACGAGTTTTAAAGAGTTCATTGTAACAGATGCTGTAGGGTTATGGTATATGTTGCAGTAGATAATTTTAGGTATTTCTCGTAGCGGTAGATGTGGTAGTTAACCTCCCCTTGCCACAGGATTGGCCCTGCGTTTATTTTAATGTCATGCATAGCCAGTTGCGTCTTCGAGGGCGCGGCGCTTGATAGACGACGGTCCCCTCAGCTGTGCTGCTCGAGAGCTTCTGGCCTTCCTCCACTGGAGTGGGTCGTGGATGATCGGATTCTTGTGACGAGTCCTTGTTGTTGCCTTATGTTTCTTATTTTCCTGGCGTATATTCGCTGCGTGATCCTGTCCGGGGTACTGGGAGCTGTTGTTGTTGCTTCTAGTTTAAGGGTGGAAAAAAAAGAATGTGATTTTTTATTTGTCTCTTGTTAAAGAGTCGTCAAGACTCCGCCTGTCATTGGTTGTTGCCTTATGTGACGGCCCGTTCTCGCTTATGTTCAAATGACTTTACGTTATTACATGTACGAAACGAAATTATATATAATTCTCCAATGTGGGATGACATTATACTATTCTTCAGTGTGGGATGAAATTATATAATGCTCCAGTATGGGAGTTGGCTGTGTAGGTGAATATAGCGAAGCTAATGCCTAACGTATTATTTGTTATCAGGTTGATAATATTTTGTTTGTGCAAGTGTGATATGGACAGAGCTGCAACCAGGACGAAAGTTCAGTTAGACATTTGCAATGTGGCTGCGATTAGGGACGGTTTGCTGGCGGTATTGTGGATCCATAAGCAGATTACTGTATGTGTGGGACTTAGACCCCCCCACTACTACTACTACTACCCTCCAGCCTGTGTGGGCGGGGTACCCACCAGCTGGTGGTGTTGTGACGCAACCTGACCACCAGCTGGTTTTGGCAACAGAACCTACCCAAACCAGCAGGCATGGATCCATAACCCTCCCACAGCGCTGGTATGGGTCCACGCAAGCAACGATGCGCGTGAGACGCTTTCACGAGTCTCCATCTATTCTTCCCTTCATGATATACGTATTTGAGATGCGTGTGTCTGTGTGCGACAAGTACACATGTAGAAACAACCTTGTGCCTTGTTTTGGCTGTGTATTATTACGGAATGACAATAGGTCATCGGGCGTTTGTTTACCGTCTGTGTTGTTGGGAACGTCGCTGGAGGGAATGAATGAAATCTCCTCTCTCTTCCTTCATAATACACGTCGCCGGGGAGGATTTGCAAGGCGGGGGTGGGCTCGGGCCGGGGGGCGTTTTGGGGACGAGATAAATAAACAGTGAGCGCCTGCGCGAGCATGTGTTTATGTGTTTTGGTCAGAATGAATGAGTAACAGTATCTTGCTGCGTCGCCCGCAGTCATTTAAAGACAGGAGAGTATGACATCAGCACCAGTAAATGAGTTCTGCACGTTAAGGTAGAAATTTGAAAGTCTTTAGGTAGAAAATGGGAATAATTAAGGAACATTAGATGGTAACAGTCAGTCGGCTCACTTTTCAACCATTAAGTGAAAGTTAATTAATTTTACCGTCGCTTCTTTTTTTTTTTATGTATCCTCATATTATTAGTTTTAATGAGTTCGTAAGAGATATACTCCTTGAATTTAATTAGAAATACTTTAATTACCAAGTTTGACATATTGTACATTGTAGAAAAGTACTCGAATCAAATCTTTTAGAAAATTTTGTAATGATACGCCTTCATATTTTTTTTTTTTTTTACTCCATACGTATGAGATTGTTTTGATGAATGCGCGATGTAATTACTGATTGTAACTCTCGATAGAAAATGTTTACCATTGTGAAGGGCATGTTTACATTGTCGGTCCTGTCCTCTGTCCGATGGGAATATGGGAGGCATGAGGAGGAAGGATGGTAGGGTGAGTGGTTATGCCTTTAAACAGTGTTTCCCCGCAGGAGTTAGTAGACGAGAGCTCGAAGGGCGTAATGTAATAATGGTGACCTAGCATATATTTATTCATTATTATCATTATTATTATTAATATTATTATTATTGTCTTTTATCCCAGTTTGACCTCAAACGTTCATCCACATGCCTTAAGCCGCAGAGTTGGTTTTCTATTCTTTTATATATTACTTTGGTGTTTGCTCCCGCCAACTGGCTGTTTGTGCTCTCCCTGCCTCAGGTAGAGCACGTCATACTCGCCAAGTTACTACAGCAGGATTACTCCTCTGTGGTCGTTGGCAACGCGAGGATGAGCCGTTGTGGTGTCTTGTTTCTTTCCCTACGCCTCAAAACTTTGGAACTCTTTACCGTCCTTTGTCTTCGCCAACAGCTCCACATTATCCCCGAGAAGTGTATGAGGCTTTAAGAGAGTTGCACGAGGATGTTCAGAGGGCCTGGTAGCAAGTTGCTTAAGAAGATTTTTTTAGTGTTTTTTTCTTTTAAGAATAAAATTCTTTAAATTTAATTGAAATTGTAGCTTAGTGTGTTGGGAGGGGGGGGGGTGCGTTAGTGCGTGTGTGTGGTGGGGTGGCGCGGTTAAGGGGGCATTGGGGAGTTAGGGCGGGGAGGAAGGATGCACTCGCCATATGTCTGTATTAAGGTGTCCCACGGGATTACCCAACACATCCAGATAACGCCGCTTCATGAAAGGCTTTCTCGGTCGCGCTGTAATTAATAGAGGCGGTGGGATTACCCTGGGGTGCTTGTGAGGAAGGTGTGAGCGCTTATTAGAGGGTGTGGGTTAGATCACCCGGGGATGGGTAGGTCACGACGAAGTGCTTCTCCGGCGAGCACCTCTCGCTGAGCCGATGTCGCTCCAAGGTAATGATGACGTGATCCTGGTGAAGTATTTACCAAGCCGAGTGAAGGACCGCGGGGAACCTAGATGGTGAAGAGCGACCTCGAGTGTAGAAGAGTAATGTCATAAAGCCTCGTCCTGGCTTGGACCATAACGGTGGCGTCCAGGTCCTCCAGCCGGTTCACAAGGAAGACGAGAGAGTTGTCTTTTAGAAGTCCCTGCATCTGGAAAGGCGTTTTCTGCCCTCGATGACACGTTTGGTGTTCAGGAATATTTTTGTTAGGATCGTAGCATCGATCAGTTAACCATTATGATGGCTTAGCTCAGTTAGTTATCCGTCGAGACTCTTAGAATAGGTCAGTTAACCATTTAGAATCAACGCAAGGGTCAGTTAACCATCTGGAATCTTAGCATAGGTCTCTTAACCAACGGGAATCATAGCAGAGGTTAGTTGACCGTCTGAGATCACAGCAGAGGTCAGTTAACCATCGGGAATCATAACATAGGCCATTCCTACAACTGGAATCATAACATAGGTCAGTTAGCCATCGGGAATCATAACATAGGCCATTCCTACAACTGGAATCATAACATAGGTCAGTTAGCCATCTAGAATCACAATTTAGGTCGGTTAAGCATCGCGTATGGCGTGCGTCAGCGCAGTCTTACAGTCTGAAAGAAAAAAAAAAAGTTCTGGAAACTGTGAAGAAAAAAAAAATACGTTTCCAGGCAGTCTGCCTCTCAGACGTCTTGGTGTGTAAGTCCAGTCTCTTAAGCTGTGTACGTGTCTCGTGTGTGTGTGTGTGTGTGTGTCGGAGTCCTTCACATTAAGTATTCCAGAGGCGGCCGGCGTTTCAGCTCGACTGTCATTACCTCCGAACAGCTTTAGAGCGAGTTTTCTCTCCCTTCCCTTGCGTTGTTTTAGGTGCCGTAATGAAAAATAAGAGCGTTTACTCTGTCTGGGTTCTGGTGGAAGAGGGACCTCCTCCCCGTGGTTGTCTGTCCCCAGCGTTGCGCTCTTCCCAGGTTCGCCGCTGCTGCGATTGGCAGGTCGCGTTGGGGGGAACTTCCGAGTCGGGAGGACTGCTGCAGACGACGCGGCTTTGGCGCGACTTGTGGAGTTTGTGGTGCTTGAGGGGGTTGGTGCTGCTGCCACTGTGCCTTGCTAGAGGCCGATCGTTGCACTTCTAGTATGTGTGTGTGTGTGTGTGTGGTACACTTGTGGTGCTGTCTTAGCCTTCCTCTGCTGTGCTGACTGCCACACACACACTGCACCTCAGGTGTGTGGTGTTATCCTAGTCGTCGTCCTCTTCCGTTCTTACTCCTACCACAGTTTACCCCAGGTGTGTGGTGCTGTCCCGGCCGTCCTCTGCTGCTCGTACTATACCACACAGTGTGCCTCAGGTGCGTGGCGCCTATTCTCTTGCTACCTTGGAGTCCTCCGCTGTTTGGCTTTCTTGCTACGCAGCGTACCTGTGGTGATTCTCTCCGAGGGCCCTCCGCCGCTCCCTTCACTGCCACATTGGGTAGCTCAGGTGTTTTTGGCTCCATCATAATGTGAAGAGGAGGAGGAGGAGGGGGGCTGCCTTCTGCTCCCCTGGATGGCGAGGAGCTAACTCTGAAATTCTGATGTTATGGCACGCTCCTAAGTAATAGTAGAAAGTAGAAGTAGTGGTAATTGTGATGCTAAAGTCCCGGGAATTCTGAAGAAGTGTTTGTGCGATTACAAGTTTTTTCTTCTGTATTCTAATTCTATTTTAATTATAAAGTTACAGTGGAATTCATGCCTTTTTTTTCCTAAAGGAAATTACGTAAAGTGACTTGAGCCGCAGTTTTTAGCCATTGCAAACTTTTGTAGTTGATTTATATTGAGACTACGCCATCAACACCTCATACGTCTTATGACTCTACCGCATCATGTTATCGTAAGGAAATAAGTGGACGCTAGATAAGCAAATAAACGAGGAAATAAATATAGGCGCAAGGAAAGTAAATAGAGAAAATAAATCTGCACAAGGAAAGGATAATTGATTACCTCAAACCAACGAAGGCGCTCACTGCTCATAACCTCTGACGCAGGAGACTGACTTTCACATGCTCGCGGTGGTTCTTAGCTGTAATGACGCGTCTGAGGGAGGAGAGGTATCCCTCCTCTCATTGCCTTCAACCCGGTGCAGAGCCGAACGTTAAGTAACACGCGCGCGCACATACACACACACACACACACACAGAGCCTCAGGCAACTCGGCAACTTGGTACTGGCACGTACACCTGCCGCCCCAGGGGGGACAAAAACACATCACTGATAAAAAAAAAAAAAGGAAGGAAATTCTGACCGGGTGGCAAATTACGTAGATAAGTGATAACTGAATTCCACCGAAACAGCCAGGAAGGTGGAGCAGCAGCAGCTTCTTCCTCACCTTGGCCGAGGCGTATCAGCCTGTCAGCAGTCTCTCTCTCTCTCTCTCTCTCTCTCTCTCTCTCTCTCTCTCTCTCTCTCTCTCTCTCTCTCTCTCTCTCTCTCCCCGACAGCAGCGCCTCCCCAATAATGAAAATATCCTCCGGCAGGCGAGGGATTTTCTTGCCTCTCGCAGTTGTCTTAATATTTCTCACTTTACGCGGTTATTTTCTTGCTCGCTCTGTAATGTTGCCTCACGGTGCTGGGACTCTGATATTTCCTTTTTTTTTTTTTTTACTCATTTATTAATTTGTGCATCTGATTAACGCGATTTAGATTTCTTTTTAACTGATATCTTTTATAAAGAATTTTTACTTTATTTTTCTTTAGTAGTTGTTTTATTCATTGGTTACTCGAGTATTCCAGTTTCTTGATTATAGTAATATTCCTCACGTCACTGCACTTACGTCATTGTAATATCTGAAAAGGAAAGAAAAAAGTCATGAGGTCTTTTGAGTATTCTAGAAGTGAATATTTTGAAGTATTTCTCCCGTTCTAGAAAAAGATCGTCTAAGTGTTTGTTCTCCAATTATTCCTTATTTCACCAATCTTCAGTTATTACCATATCCCTGAATTTCTCCAGAGCACAGTAGTAGCAGTATTTGATGACGAGTGTCGGTTTCCCTTACGTCACGAGACAAAGAGTTTCGCAGTGCTGCTCATTCCACAACAGTGTATATGGGGCGATATTCTTCGCTTTACGAGACGACGCGTTTTCTTGATATTACTCACAGTACAAGACTACAGAGAAATTGCAATATTCCTAAGTCTATACAACGCCGTTGTCGAGGTATTTATCTCTTTACGAGACCACAGGTGTAATATTCCTGTCACGAGATCACTTTTACGAGACTTACTTTAAGCGCGCGAGACCGCATTGCTTCTCCCCAGTTCACGAGACCACAGATGTAGTATTCGTCTTTAATTCCTCAAGTCACCCTTCAGATTATCACGTTCACTTCGCCTCGGGCGGCGCACCTGGACCCACGTGGACAAGCGGCTGCGCTACGGGTAGCCCATAGCCTCCTTTAGTGTTTATTTGGCTGTGTGTTATGTCCCCCTCCAGTTCCATTACGTTCTCTTAATTGGATGCTGTTCTCTGCTGTGTGGCATACTCATGGTCTTTGCGTCCGGGGGGATTCTGTTCATCGTATTCCAGTTGCTCCCATTTTTGATCCTCGAGGTTACGTAACAGCACGTATGGTGTCTTATATATCTTGAGATGTGGCTTATGTTTTTGCTCTGTTTAAGGGTCCGACCCCCCTCTCTCCTGAGGCTAAAGATGACATGAAATATACGTCATTGTCCCGTGGTGTAGATCACCAAGGGTGTTGTTATTATACGACCCATTCTTATGGGGGCTTCTGAATTCGGGGTTTGAGGCTGCATTCCACGAAGGAGTAGGGTACATTGTTGGACTCCTGTGGAACTGGGAGATTCACGACACTGTTAGTGATACAGCAACGCCCGAAGGCGACTCCTCACTCGTAGCGGAGTCGGGTGACGCCGCTCCGACGGTATATTGCAGTACACCATACCTAAAGTTCTCCCCTGACACCCTCCCCACCAAGTGTTGGGTTACAGAGTAATATACAAGAGTCCTCCCGTCTGTTTGACGGTGGTGTACGGTGTGCCGTCCGTATTCAAGGCCGCTTCTCCACTCCGCAACATCCGTGGGGCTCCGCCTCGGCAGCAGATGAACGGCAGCACGTCTGAGAGCCCTCCCCTCTACAGGTTTGTTTTTCTTCCGTCCGTCCCCCGCCTCCTCCCCGAGGCCTGCGTTGCTAGGCTTAAATATCTTGAAAAGTAATCTGCCTCTCCAGCCTCTAGCAGCACAGGGAAATTAAGTATTCCGTCGAGAGCTTCCGAGAAGTATCGGCGTGTTGTGAAGCACTTGTACATTCTTCCCTCTTTCCTTAATCTTTGGATCCTTGGAGGTTTTAGAGAGAGCTTACCAAGTGTCATCCGTGTCTACGAGAGGTGCCGGAGAGTTGAGGTCATCCGGTGTTTTGTAAGTCCGCGGTCACCGGCGCCGCCGCCGGCTTTACCTACTGCAGGCAAGTTTCGTGGTTGAAAAATAAGATTACGGTCGAAACTTCCCGAGCGTTTTCGTTTAACTTTGGTGGCGTTGGAGTCCTTTTTTTGCGGGCGTGATTAAGTGCGGGAGCGGCGATGATCCCCGGAGTGTTGAGATTGCCCCTCGCAAAGTGCTAACGGGACGCGTGTGGAGAATCCTGGGACGGGAGGAGAGGAGCGTGTGAGAGTAGCGAGGAGGCGTGACACAGCGCGTGATGAGGCATGGCCTCGAGCGCAGGAGTAGGAGTCAGCGAAGATGTGTGTAGAAGAGGTGGAGGTTCCAGTCACGGTCAAAAGTCCACATCAAGGCCGGGTTGGAACTGAAAGAAATTTAAGAGAGGTTAACGAAAGGAAAAAAAAAAAAAAAGGAGACAAGGAAAAGTATATACCAATTTTGTAGGAATTGAAAAACTTGTAATTTAAAATGCGCCAGGTCATAGTTATTAGGAAAGAAATGAGAGAGTAGAGAGTTCCAAAGCTTTAAAGTGTAGGGAAGGAAACAGTTATCAAAACGGCCCACCATTGAGTTACCAGCGGCCACTCAGTAACCATGCGACGCAGCAGCTTGTTGAGTATTGCGTGGTCTAGCTAATGGTGGGGGCACACAAGCAGCCCGCTTTCGGGAACTAAGACCAAGGTAATGCCAACATTGCAGCGCAGGGCAAGCGGGTCAAATTTTGAAGTTATTCTGGGAGAGTTTATAAGTCGGACCGCTTTCGACTCGACTCTGCCAAGTAAAGATGCAGAGCTAGAACCGCCCCAGTTGTGAGGTCAGTACTTCATGTAAGGACGGAATTGTATAATATAATACGAAAAATTCATGGACGAAAGAATCCAAGAGGAAGCGGCAACTGAAGAAAGAAAAAAAAAAAGAAATAAGTGAAGCGTTGTTTATACTGGAGTTAGAATCAGGATATGTATATTTCATTTATAACTATAGGGGGAAAAGTAGATTATGAAATAGATACATATGACTGCCAAGTGTACCTTCGACGATTATATGTACACGTAGGGACCTCTGGTCTTGCATGATGATAACTTTGTACATCGTTTTTTTAGCCCCAGTTTGGAGGTTTGAACACTGTTCCTTCTTTTATTTTCGTGTGCATATCCTTACCACATTTGTTGTTGTGATTTCTTCCGTCTTTCATCTCTCCCCTTCGTCTGTAGTGCATTTCTCTTGTGTCCTGATTTAGGACGTACTTTTACCTTCCTCTCCTTCCTTGTGCCCAGACTGAAGCTACCTGCTATCCTCCCGTGCTCCTTCCCTTCCTCTATCGCTTGCATGACCTCTGAACAGGACATCTTCATACCTTCCTGCGGTCCTGATGGAGCACTGATGGAGGCGTCTTCCTACCGTACTGCCAACCTTCCTTGTGTCCTGACGGAGGCGTCTTCCTACCGTCCAATAATCTTTTATTGTACCCTGATGGAGGCTCCCTCCTATCGTCTCGTAATCCATTATTGTACCCCAATAGAAGCGTAGCATCTTCCAAGCGTCTCTTCTCCCCAGAATGAAGCCTCTTCCCTTCGTTTGTCTGTCGTTAGGGGAGTTTCCTCTTTCTCCTCTTCTTTTACCATCTTTGTTTTTTTTGTCCTGACGGAAGAATCTTCCTGTTCCTCTTCTGGAAACCATGTGTGCGGCATTAGGGCATCCTGTCCCTATCTTGAGACCTTCCTTGTGGCCGAAGAGGATCGTCTTCCTGCCGTTTCTTATGCCTTGAGTATGAGGACACCGTCCTTGGGATGCGAGTATAACTTCCTCTTACTTTTCCTCTTGTATTTCCTTATGTCCTAAATATAAGTCCTCCTATTGCTATTTCCTCAGCCTTTTGCTCATACCGTAACCTGCTGGTAGGTGTGTGGTGGGCTGTGGTGCGTGAGCAGAGGTGTGCCTCACGAGAGTATGCCGCCATCCTTGGTTGTAACTTGTCATTTGCTGGTTGTTGGTCGATGTGCCATGATTTCTCGGCTGGTGTCTGGGAAGTGGGAGGTTGGTGTTGTTGATTCGTTGGCGATGTCTCGTGGCTGGTCGGTGACGGACTAGTGCGACAGTTGTTGGTTCGTCGTTCGATAAAATGCCGAGGTTTGTAGCTGAGCATTGTGAGGTAGCTGCACAATGTTGACCAGAGGCTGGTGAGTGAGGACATTTCCCTGATTGGTCGCTTTTGGTGACCAAGGTGTGCTGTTGTAGTTGGTGTCGAATTGGCGGATGTGTACACAGCCTGTATTGGACGGGTGTGTGGAGGGAGGAGGGCAGGTGTGTGTTGCCGAGGACCGGCTGGATTCTGCTGAAGGCCAGGCGTCTCACGCATATATTTGCCCCAGATAAACATACTGGTGACCCTGAGATACAGGAGGGGATCTTCTCCAGCCGTGTTGTGACGTCCAGAGCACCACCTCCAGGTAAACTGGAATTTCCTGAGGAACATAGTTTAATCCGAAAACAGGGTCCAGAGCGCCCCTTTAGGTAACCTGGAATTGACAGCTTCCAGAACGTCCCCGGGTAAAGTGCTTGAGAAGCTCCGTTTTCTCTTTAAGACAGATTCCAGGACGCCTCCACTTGAACTGGAAATACTCGAAAAAAAAAAAAAAAGATAAAAGAAACAGTGTGAAGAGAGGATCCACATTCCAGAAGTGAAATTATTGGAGAAGAACAATTTACTCTGAAGAACCAACCTTCCAGGTAAACTGGAATTTGAAGAACAGTCTTCTACAAGATGTTGATTGAGGTATGTGTTGTTCACATCAATCGGCTGTTGTTCACATCAATCGGCTGTTGTTCATGGACACATTATCTGTGTAGCTTATGAATTTTTGTTTCTGCCGCCATTTTCTTTGTTGACTTCTTTAATCGGATCAGGAAAATCGCTCACAGAGAGTCGCATGAGGATAGACATTGTGTGTTTATTGCTTACATGTAAGTAGGTGTGAGTGTGTGTGTGTGTGTGTGTGTGTGTAGTCGTCAGTCCGTCCGTCCTATCCAGGCACAGACCTGATATTTTACGTATGTATAGCGCATAGAATATCGAGTGAGGATGAATATTGGATCTTATGAATATATATCGTCGCGATGGGTGCCATTTGTTGACCTCGCGAGAGAGGGAATTACGTCAACACCCGCGCTGTTTCCGAGTCTGGGTGGTGCTTCGTAAACAACATTTACATCCGAACCTCTCCGGAGCAGACGTAAATGATGTCCCCCCAAGGTTTTCGTCGGTTGTGATTTACGCTTATTCAGCGCTAGAGTGCTGTACACGATGTGTGGAGGTTATTTTACAAGAAGATTTATTTACAGAAGGAACAAGCCTGGAGGCGTCTCTCTGCTCACCTCGTCAACCTCTTGAGCACGACGGGACGACCTTTCATAGTCAGGTCAAAGCCAGGACGTCGCACCCGAAGGGGGTCGTGTCGTCTTGCTCAACAAGGGCCGTTCCGTCATGCTTAAGGCTATCCTCCCCCTCCCTACCCCTCCCTACACACACACACACACACACACACACACACCTTCGTGTTTGCGCGTGCGTGCAGGAGGACGCAGGACCGCTTCTGCCCCGTCGTGAACGTATTCGCCGCTTCAGCTCGTGTCATGTCTCTGTGAACCGGGAAAATAATATAACTCGGCGGCGGGGGGGAAAAAAATTATTAATTTTTCCCCCATTTTGGATGGAGGGGGAGACAGGATGACATTACTTTCATCTCCCTATATTTCCCTTGCTGTCCCCTTCACCTTCATGTAGTTTTTGAGATGTTTGAAGTTTGGAAACTTCACACGAGTATATATATATATATATATATATATATATATATATATATATATATATATATATATATATATATATATATATATATATATAATCTGTTGAAAGAAATTGGCGTTATGTAAGGTAATTCTCCATCAGACAACGTAACTCTATTAATAAATGTTTCCCTGTTGGTGAGGTTACGTTTTCCTTTTCCTCGTTAGCCTCCCCCACCGGAGGAAGGCGTGCCGGCGTTACACAAGTGGCCAGGACCAACGAGTCCCTCTCCACCTCACTGTCTCGACTTTTTAAGCCTCTTGCTTGTCTGTCTCTGAAGGACCTCGAGGTAGAGTCTCTTGGAGGTAGAGGAGGTTTCCTTGGAGGTGAAGAATTTGAAGGGCTGAGAGGTTTCCTTTTTTTTTTTTTTTTTGAGTTTTGGAGCTTTATGGAGGATCGTAAGGGAAAGGATTTTTTTTCTCTCTTTTTTTTTCTTGGAGGCTCCTAGGATAATGGATGCTTATTAGAGGGTCGTAAGATAAATGAAGTTTCTTGGGAGAGGGAACGTAGAGGGAATGAGGGTTGTTGATGAAAGATCCT
This sequence comes from Panulirus ornatus, assembly GCF_036320965.1. Taxonomy (NCBI): domain Eukaryota; kingdom Metazoa; phylum Arthropoda; class Malacostraca; order Decapoda; family Palinuridae; genus Panulirus; species Panulirus ornatus. Next base: position 25,209,772 of record NC_092266.1, on the reverse strand, counting down.
GAGGGGCAGAGATGGGTATATACGGTGGTGGCATAGGTTGTGGTTGTAGTATGGTGGTTGTGTTGGTGTGGTGCTGGTTGTGGCTGCGATGATGGTTGTCAGCCTAACTTAGTCATTGAATACTAGTAATGCACCTTTGCTTGACGTACCTAGTATTCGCCTATCAAGAACGGGAAATAGATTGATTAACAAGGAAATAGATTGATTAATAGGGAAATTGGGTAATTAACATTTCTGAAAAATACTGAAAAAAAAAAATTTCACTGGATTTTCTTCTTCTGTCGAGAATGTTCGAACTCCCACCAATCTAATTTACCCAGAAATAAATCTTGGATTCCGGCATCTTGTATGTAACCATCAGGAAAATATTCAGACTCGTCTGTATATAATTTCTATCACAAAAAATAATTTCTCTTTTTTTTTCTGTTTCAGGTAAGTTGGCATGACGCGGTGTGCAGAGTGGCGGTAAGTAGACCAAATTGGAAGCTGTGGTGTTCATTACTATTGCAAGAAAAGGGGGAAGAGGTTGATCTATGGGGTTATGTAGTTAGTGGGACGAGTTGCTTGGTGATGTAGAAGGGGACAGGCAGCTACAGCTGGCTATGTCCGAGGGGGACCGCAACAGTAAAAAGGAACTGTGATTGGAGATCCAGATGTCTTAAGACTTCGGTCAGCTTTCTATCTGTCTCTCGTATCATTACATTGCCAAGTGGATCACTCGTCAGTTTGATACCTTTTAGTGTGTAGTCTGGAGAACAGTTTTGATTGGACCTGTTATTTTACGGTTTTGCATCCCACCCCATAACTAACTCATAAGAGTTATTCGTGGGCCAACCAAGTTTGGTAAGTTCCGACCATTTCCTAAAGGAAATCCCAACATCCCAAATCCTTGAGACATGATTCAGGATGGTAAAACACCAGGTTCGGGTTTCTCCCTGACCAAAAGTAAGGTAAGTCCTCAACACCAAATTGCTTTTCGTAAATCCTCTCTATATATGTCAGGCTTCTGTTTTTTTGGGGTCGAGTCGATAATGACCACTGCTTCACGCAGTTTACACACCTCCACTAAGACCTCTGTGATTTACGTCGTAGTATATCATACCGTGTGGTTCTTAACCTCTTAATTCGCCTCAATTTCCCAGGACAAGCCTCATGCTTCAGATATCGTTTCGGACAAAGAGGACGCTGTGCCGTACTTGTAACTGAGTCTTGTGTGACATGGGGACGTGGAATCTTCCGTGACAGTTGGTCTTTGCCAATAACTTTCGAAAGTTTCCCCAGTTTTGAGGCAGTTTGTGCAAATTTATACGTGGGATTTGGAGAGCCAGACGCGCCGGTGCGTTTCCCTGAGATGCTGTTATGGCCAGAGGGACTAGAGGGGAGATAAGGGGCCGTGAGAAAGTGCCAGGGAATCGAAAAAGATGGCAGGCGAGGAGTGAGGGACGAGCTGAGTACTTAAGTGGTGAGAGGGGGGGGGGGAAAGAACAAATTAGGAAGAGCCAGTAAAAGACAATGATGGGAAAGCGAGGTTTGGTAAAGACATAACAATGTCCTGAAGGAGTAAGATGTGGAGGAGGATCCGACGATATTAGAGGAGGAAGAATGATGGAGCGTGCCGCGTTGGTGGAGGAGGAAATGGATGAGGGACGGGAAACGGTGGAGGGGAAGACTAGAGTGAGGTGGTGATGGTGTGGCGAAGGCTTAGAGAGAGGAGGAGGAGGAGGAGGAGGGAGGACGTAATCCTGCAGGACTGTCAAGGACTCGATGGTGAAACAAGAGTAATTACTGCTTGATTAATGTCGTCTGCCAAGTTAATTGGAAGCTCATCTTAGAGGAGAGGGGCCGGCAGGAGGGAGTGGAGCCTCGTCAAGAATCGATTGTGGGAAGGGTCGAATCCTGAACGAACCGACTGCAGAACGGTTCTCCTCCTCTGACTCACTCTTAAAGTGATTATTCTACTCTTTGCCTCCTCAGCTTCTCGCTAGGAGTCTCTTGCTTTTATGTCTATACTTAGTTTCATTTTGCCCTTTTTTTCCCCCCCTGTGGGCGGCGCAGTGAGCCATTACTGCAGTGGCTGTAAAGTTCCCCTCCCTGATCCGAGTTGTTGTCATTTTCTTACTGCCTCATTCATATACATTTAGGTTGCTTGGATTTAGTACACACACACACACACACACACACACACACACACACACACACCACACACACACACACCTTTTTTGCACCCATCAGGGATCCGTCTCTCACATTTTCCCTGATCGTTATTTCCTTGACCTCAGCGATTAACAAGTCGTCTTCACAGTAGTACCATCATCATCATTAGGACAGAGACGTCTTGTTATCCTCGTGAGTCACGCCAGAATCTCTCGAGATAAGAGCGACGCAAAAAAAGACACACAGCCTTGGTTTCGTCCTCCCCACCTCAGAGTAAACAGACTGGCATCGCAAGGCCATCGTGGGGTGTCGACCTCCTCGTCGTCGTCATCTTCTCGTCTTTCATTCAAGGGTCATGGATGGCTGCGAGCCACTCCATGTGCTGAAAGGGAGGTGGTGGTGCGGATGGCTGCAAGCCACACCACCGGATGGAGAGGGAGAGGAGGAAGGAGGAGGTGGCGATGGTGTTGGATGACTGCGAGCCACGCCACCTGCTGAAGAGGAGGTGGTGGTGATGGTGCTGTCGTGGATGACTACGAGCCGAGCCACCTGCTGAAGAAGAGGTGGTGGTGATTATGGTGGTGGTGGGGATGGCTATGAGCCACACCACCCTCTGAAGAGATGATAGTGTTAGAGGAGAGTGTACGACAATGCCTAGTGTTAGAGGAGAGTGTACGACAAGGCCATTCCCCGAGGTCTCTTGTTACTGTCCTTGTTACTATTGACGTGCTGCACCTTGGTTGATCTCACCATCCTGAAGCCACACGTCGCGCGGCACCGCCAGCGTGATGGCTGGCTGTGCGCGGTAGGCCTCTCGGTCCTGTTCACTTTCCCCAACTCGTCTCTCAAGATAAATAAAGAAAAGTTTCGGGAGTGGTGAAAGGGTTAAGAAGAAGCTTTCAGGAGGGGGAAAAAAAAGACGTCTTTTTTCCCCGTTTCCCTAATTTGTTTTTGTTCCATTACCTGTTTTTTTTCTCTCTCACTCTCTCCCTCTCTTCTGAGGGAGATGGGAAAGAAGCGGATAGTAAAGATGTTCTTTGTACCAGGAGGTTAAAAGGAGGTTGCTCAGTAAGATATGGAGGTAGTTTGGTTGTGTACCTAATCTGACAGACTGGGTTTCAGATCGAAGACTGACTGGCAACAGGTTCACTCCATGAGTTTGATGGTAAGTGCCTCCGTCGAGCACGACGGTACGTGCCTCCAGTCGAGCACGATGGTATGATCCTTAAGCATGACCGTACGCGCCTCCTTGGCTTTGAGGGCTTGGCCTCTGATCTGATCCGCGATGTTAACCTTGTGTTCGAACGGTCGCTCCGTCTTCCTGGAAGCACCTTAGCGTCGTCCTTAAGGGGGAAAGAGCACTATGTATTCGAAACTTTGGCCATTGTGGGTTTATTTATCACCAGCGAAAGCAAACGGAAGTATCCACATATTTCTAAATGGATACCATATCCCTGTAAATTACCTACTAATTGTATATTAACTGCAGTGGGAGCAGCAGCAGCTGTTACAAGGGTGATCCCCATTATTTTCTGATACACGGAAGCATCAACACTGTTTCTCAGCGTGGCGCTTTCTCAATTGACTTACTTTATTGTAAGTGGCTTCCTTTACAGTTTGACGTAACATTAAGCCATGGAGTGAAGTAAGAAATGAAGCAGCACCACGTTAAGCAGTGGCAGTAGATGCTAATGAAAATGCGTGAGACTGATTTATTTTGATAGCGTAGGTGGGGGAGGACTAGATTTATGGAGACAAACACCAATAAAGAGTGTAAGCCGTGGTAATGTACGGCGAGGGGAGGCGTCCAACACATTCATCGGACGGGAGGGCCAAAGGGATAAAGTATCGGGATAATGTAAGGTGAAAACTGGGTGAAGAAATTACTTTCGGTAGAATTTCCCTCTCTTAAAATCGGCTCGAGACCCACGACTTGAGAAAACCGAGAAGAAAGTGGAAGGTAAAAGGGGAGAATAGGAGGAGGAGCAGAGAAGTGAGTAGGAAGGAGGCGGGAGGAGGAGGAGGGAAACGTACGAGGCAACAGGCGGAGGTAGTCACGTAGATAAGCTCGTGTCTGAGGAGCAATCAATAACACGATTCTCCCGAGGAGCCATCTTGAGACAGAGGTCCGCTGAGGGAGGTGGAAGGTCCGGCGTGCGAATGGGAGTGGTAGAGTGGTGCAAGGGTTGGTGATGGAGGTGGGTTTAACGATTGAGAGAGGTTAAGGAAGAAGGGGCCGATGGCAGAGGTGGGTTAATGGTGGAAGAGAGTTGATGATGACAGAAAGGTTAGGGATAGAGAAGGGTTGAAGATGGTGGTGTATTAATGATGACAGAAGGGTTGATGACAAAGATGGAGTAATGATAGACAAGGTTTAAGGTTGGAGAAGGATTGATAATCGAGGTGGGTTAATGAAGGTGGGTTTAGTGATACATAAGGGTTGAGGATGGGAAAGCGTTGATGATCGAGGTGGGTTAATGGTGCGGAAGGATTGGTGATAGAGAAGGGTTAAGGATGGGGAAGGGTTTGATGGCAGGGAAGGGTTGATGATGTAGGAGGGTCGAGAACAGAGCAATACCTAATAATGGAGGTGGGCTGCTGTTGGGAAAGTATAGAAGGATGAACCATAGGCAAAGAAAGTGGTGAGAAAGCGGTTGCAAGTGTTGTATCTTTTGGCAGGACCAGAATAAGGCAGCAATTCCTCGTCAGTGTAGTGATGTGTACAAGGCAGGATCGTGCCTTGTATATGACACTCTTCCTTTAAGACGTGATTACATCATTGTGCTCAGACATCATTGGTCTGGTTATCAAGACAAAAAAATTATTTGTCATGATCACATGCATTATATATATATATATATATATATATATATATATATATATATATATATTGAAAGAGATCATTAGAGTTATCTTTTTAGATGACTGCTCCTTGTGCTGAACCTCTTCATGAACAAGGAAAGACTCATAACAGCTTTAGTCACGAAGATTTTTAGGAAGCTGGTCAGTCAGGGAGAGCGAGGTGGGAGCCAGGGTGGGTGGGGGAGGGAGAATCGTGACGACCAGGCTAATGAAAATGATATAACATTGCGTCCCAGACGCTGGGAGGCAGCCCTTGGTTCCTGCGGTCGAGGGAGAAGGGGGAAGCCATGGTTAGTTGAGCCCTGAGGTTTGTGAGGGGCTTGTCTCTGGGCGACTGCGGCCTGAGGGTCATTTGGGCATAGAAAGGGGCTTGGTGAGTGGCTATGGAGACTCAACAAATGGTTATCTGTTGTTAGGGACGGGATGGACCCCTGTTGAAAGTTGTTAGGGTCCAGTGTAGAATAAGTCACTTTGGGGGGAGGTTGGGGCCCACTCAAGGGCTTTCAGGGCCGATGAGAGATATGAGCCAGCCTGAGAGTGAATGGGGCTGAAGGTGTTGGTCGCTTTACTTGTGACTGTTGGGGTCAGGGCGGGAAAGGTGGGGAGAATGCAGAGTTTAGCATATGGTCTTTGGTGGTAAGGGGACCTAGAATATCTATCCATGACCTGGTAGAGGTGAGGGGAGGAGGAGGCCCACAGTGTTACTAGTGCGATGACAATGAGAGCCCCAATTCAAGGTCTTTGAGACTTGGGCATTTAGGGGTCCAGTTCGTGCCCCAGGGAAGAGCATTAAGGGAATCGGTGTGGAAAATACCTTCAGCTACCGAGTTTTGTTATGTAGTCTTGATGAGGTGATATGAGGTATCCTGAGTGTGGAGAACAAGGCACGGAGATGGACCACTGGCTATGCGGAATGAGGGCGTGGTGAGAGAGACCTTGGTTGTACACAAGAGTTAACACAGGTGGTCTCTGTCCTTGAGCGATGAGGTAACACACTCCTGCATCTGTAATTTAAACGAGGAAAAAAGACGTGAATTATGTGACTGGTGATGAATGAAATGGAATGAAGGAGCTTCGTTCATCCCTAAAAGAAATTTGTTTTAGCATTTACTGTTTTGGACGATTCTTATTGCTCTTTACGAATAAGGTAATGGAGTGTAAAATGAATAAATCCCATGCAATTACAGGCCATTTTATACGGTATTGTATACTGCCTAATGGGAGCAAAAAAGAACGAGTCTGAAGTAGGTAAGGGAGTTTCTTTAAGGAGCTTACTCCGTCAGTAGCTTAGGTTAGCAGACAGTCTCACAAAGGATTCTTGGTAAAGCAAACCTTCCATCCCCAAGGGATGGGGCGTCTGGGTGGGTGGGCTTGGGGTGCAGTGTGAGGCGAGGGAGGAGGGGGAAGGAAGTGGTGGTGTGGGGGAGGGAGGGATGGATCACAACAGAAACCATATAGCATCCACAGCCGACCACAGTGGCCGTAGTCACGTTTCTCGGTGCACCTCGCATTCCATCATGGGAGGTGGTGGTGTTAGTACCGAGTGTTCCACCTTCCTCCACGTTCAGCCCTGCGTAAGAATTCGCCTGAAGCTTCACATTTATGATATGCTGTTGATTTTATTAACCTACTGAGTCATGTGAGGCTTCGTTAGTTTGCTGTTACGTGGTGGTTGCCGCAGCATGTGTGCATGACGGTACGCGAAGCCCGACGGGTGTTGTAGGTTGGCCGCAGGCAGGCACGCGTCCCGCGTGTGGGAGGAGGAGGTGATGGGGAGCAGGTCTTGGGTACCCACCCCGCGCCCCAGTGTTACCTTACCTTAGGGTAGTCACCGCTGGGAGGAGAGCAGAGGAGGAGTCAGGGGGGTCATACACGCACAAGACGTACAGCTGCAGAATCCATGCCCATCTTGTAGGTATTTGGGTATGAGCACGTATAAGGGCCAGGATTAGGTTTTATAGGAAGTTGCATTTTGAATGAATTGTGTAATTACAAAGTTACGAAACTTTCACAGACGTCTCAGGGTAAAACTCGACGGATAGAACAGGGACATATTTAACGTATGGCAGTAGTTGTATCTGAGTTCGACGATCTTGCAATCCTTGAACGCATTTCTTCGGGGCGTTAAAGCAATTCTGATATGCAAGATGTACTTACGCAGCTGTGTCGTGTGCCTAACTCCAGCATATTAGTCGTGTTGAAGAGAATTTAGCGCTGATAATGAAGTGCAGGAACCACGTGCAGATGATAGATTTCAAAAGCAGTGAGAAAGAAATCGAACACAGGTCTCTCGGGGCGTTAAAGCAATTCTGATATGCAAGATGTACTTCTTATGCCGTTGTGTTGTGTGTCTAACACCAGCATATTAGTTGTGTTGAAGAGAATTTGACGCTGTTAATGAAGTGCAGGAACCACGTGCAGATAATAGATTTCAAAAGCAGTGAGAAAGAAACATTTGTTTGGAAGGTAGATGCCCAGTCGTTTAATCCTGACTCCACTGTCTCGCATAAGAACCTTTCATGAGCGTTACAGCAACAGAACTCTTTACAGTTCCATTGATTTTTGGTTTATAATTCTTGAGGTATTCATTGGCCATGGTGTCAGAGTCTGACAGTGGACCTTTTTCGTCCAGCTCCCAACCTCACTACGGGTCGTAACGGGGGCAGATACCGGGAAGCATAGTAAGCGTTGCACCACCGTCTCGATGTTTACACGGAACGGTAAGCAGATTTCTCCACCCGCACGGCTACGCGCCAAGTCTTATACACACACACACACACACACACACACACACACACACACACACACACATTTACAGCAAGGCGATGACGCAGTGTGTGTCTGTGAAATTACTTGTAGTATTTCCCCTGTCAGACCTCGGGGACCTGCGTCCGACGGGGACGTAAGCTTGGTGGTTAGGCGCGAGATGATTCTCTCTCTCTCTCTCTCTCTCTCTCTCTCTCTCTCTCTCTCTCTCTCTCTCTCTCTCTCTCTCCTCCCTTAGTGAAGTTCGGGGAGGGGAGGGAGGAGGAGGAGGTGTGGGAGGGTGGTTGCCTGCGGTTGTGTATCTGGTTACCAGCGAGGGGTGTTCATGTCCGTAACCACCCCCCGTTACTCCTCTCTCTCTCTCTCTCTCTCTCTCCTCTCTCTCTCTCTCTCTCTCTCTCTCTCTCTCTCTCTCTCTCTCTCTCTCTTTTCCGTCCTTGTCTCGTCTCTCAACACCCGACACTTTGGTCTCTCCTCTTCCCTCCTGTATACCTACCTCTCTTGCGGCACGTTGAACCTATCCTCATCCGTCCTCAGGCATATGTAGATAACCCTAATGTCTTGTTATCCCTTTTAGTTATACGTCCATTAACTAGAATATAATTCCGTAACTCATCGCTCTTCACTGGGGCACGTATAAGACTGTTAGTGTTATAAGCCCATGTTGTCAGGTCTGTGCTTGTATCACACACGCACACACATTACGACAGACAACCATCGAGCGGCGGTCGAATGTTGCTACCGCCCTTAGTTTTTATTTTTGAGCACGACGTTACGTACGACCCCTTGAACGCAACGGTACGACCCTTGGATATGATAGTCGTACGTTTGACCTGGTTGCCAGTCAGGTCAAGACATCCCGCCCATGGATCGTACCCACATGATGAAGGGTTGCACCGTCGTGCTCAGGGGCCAATACAGTCGTGTTTAAGTACGATCACGTTAGAGTGGGAGTTCTTGCGTTCTAACACACACCTCCACCTCGGCCATCTTTGTGCCGTCTGGAATGATTGCCTGCGATTCAACACCTGTCATGGTGTTCGATATTCATCCCAGCCTTCCATAGCTTGTTCCCTAGGGACACCCAAAATCCGAATAATCCACCTACGTCGGGAATACCTGAAAGATTAATTGATTGTTTGTTCATTATACTGCCGTCCGTCAACGTGTGTGTTTGTTTTTTTGTTCATTATACTGCCGTCCGTCAACGTGTGTGTTTTTTTTTTTTTTTGTTCCTTTGTTCGGCTATCGTGAAATATGACGAAGAGCGTTTTGGGGTGAGATGCGACAAGCAGAAAATGTTTTACCACCGGTCGTGGCTCAACTCTTATTGTGCTCCTGTCGAGAAATTATGACCTCCAATTACCGAGCACTAACGTGGTTTTAGCCCTCCCTCATTCCGAGACGCAGGGCCGTCCTGATAACGCTAATTAGTCGAGGATTAAGTTAAAATAAAGAGAGGCTCACAGCGTTGGTGCGAGTGGGAGGGTGGAGAATGACGCCACTGTGGGCATGGAGGCTTGAGCGAGGTGGGTGTACGCCATATGTCTTTTTTTACCCACACGTGTAGACACACACACACACACACACACACACACACACACACATAGACACAGTCGCACACAAACACCGTAGCCGATGCGAGGGTTCCCATTCACCGACCAGTTCCCCAAGGTAGGATGAACGGCTGGCCACGGGGGGTTGTCCCCGTGCCTACTCTTTTCGGCAGTAACGGTGACCAGCACACCACGGAGGCCCGCGTGTGTGTGTGTGTGTGTGTGTGTGTGTGTGTGTGTGTGAGGGACAGTATCATCATCAGAACGGTGTAGACAGATACTGTCCTCCGCGCTGCAGGTCAAGGCTCAGCTTCGTGTCCCCCAGGTGATTACCCAGCGAGTTGGGTTGGGTTGGGGCGGGGGGAGGATTTCAGCGAGGGGGGGTTCCTTTTTTTTTTTTTTTTCTTTTTTAATATTCGTTTATTACCCTTGATTAGCACCCTCTTTCATCCCTCCACGACAACGGCTGTTACCCCGGGGGGAGAAAAGAAAAGGAAAAAAAGGTCGTTAAGAGCTGAAGTGAAATGTCCTTGTGCGAGAGAGAGAGAGAGAGAGAGAGAGAGAGAGAGAGAGAGAGAGAGAGAGAGTACCTTGTATATTTCTCCTCTTGTGATTTTTTTGTGTGTACTCTCGTCTCTGGAATGTCCTTGAGAGAGAGAGAGAGAGAGAGAGAGAGAGAGAGAGAGAGAGAGAGAGAGAGAGAGAGAGTACCTTGTATATTTCTCCTCTGTTGTGGTTCTTTGTGTGTACTCTCGTCTCTGGCGTGTGCCTTAGCCCGACAGGAACGATGTATTGAATGGCTTATCTGGCGTAACGGGTACGATATATCCGGCGTGGTATGTTTTCTTTTTCTCCTTTTTTTTTTTCTTTAGCGTAACGAGAACGGTGGTATGTTATTGGTTGAATAGTGTTATAACCCAGGAGGAGGGAGGGTGGGGGGAAGAGCGCGAGGATTCGGCGTATCTTTGAAAAGAGGCGATTTCGGCGACGCCTTCCCCCGTAAGGAGGTGCTCAGCCATCAGGGTGGAATGGGCTGGGGGGAGGGATAGACGCTGCTCCCAGCCAGGGATGGAAAATGGAATTATCCCATCACTGTGAATTACCTCATAATCTCCGAAAATCTGGCTCATTATCATTATCACTCGACGAGTTTCTAAGCTGCTGCTGCTGCTGCTGCTGCTGCTGCTGCTGCTGCTCTCCTTGTGGAGTAGGTAGGGAGGCCGGGCGGCCGTTGCCTGGGGCTTAGTGGTGAAGATAGGGGCGACAGTGTGGCGTGTCCCCTGCCTTAAGGACCGAATCTGCTACTGTTGTCTCTCTGTCTGTCTCTCCATCTCTCTCTCTCTCTCTCTCTCTCTCTCTCTCTCTCTCTCTCTCTCTTCTCTCTCTCTCTCCGCAGGAAGTGCACTTGACCATCCCAATCCCAATAAGGGAGCGGGGAGAGAGAGAGAGAGGAGGAGGAGGAGGAGAAAAGTCGCGTCCCCCCAATCGTTATTATAAATGAACAGAGAAGCGAGTACACCAAGCTGGGTTTTAGCATGTCCTGGGAAGCGTTGCAGGTGAAACGGCATGGCAAAATGCTCCCCCCCACACACCTCCTCCTCCTCCTCCTCCTCCTCCCACAACGTGCATCGGGTGTGCGACCGCAACGGTATAGATTTTAGTAATCATATCTGATCAGACTTTCATGGTGTGGAAATTAATTCAAAATGCTGAGCAGCGTGGCGAATAAATGTCGGGTGTTTTAGCGGAATACTTCATTCGCGTCTATTGGAGTGTTTCAGATTTGCGTGTCTGTTACCGGGTGCAGTATTTTTCTTTTTCTTTTTTGTATCATCTGGTGTCGTAGGCTACGCGTAGTGTGTGGTTTGAATTTGCATATAGGTAATGGGGAGGGGGGGGTAGGCAATCCCTCTTTGTTTCTTTGGGTTTTTTTGTTCAACATCGTCAAAATCCAGATGGTCAGTGCTCTGTCAGGTTGATTTTAATTTGTAAAACCATTTTTTCATTTGGTAAAAGGAAAGATGAACACTCGCTAGAAGTATGACATATATATATATATATATATATATATATATATATATATATATATATATATATATATATATATATATACATATACACACACCTTTTACCTCGAACCCGTTCACCTGTGCAAAGCAGATATTTCCCCTCCTGGATTTCCAGATTATTTACCGTTGGTGCACATATCCCTCCCCCCTGCATACATTTCACATTGTTCCCGTAATACGTCCGTAACACACGAGGAAGGCGAGCCACATTTTCGAGTAATGAATTCGTATAAGATAACAGCACGATGCTGATGGGGGGAAAAAGAAAGGTTCGTCTTACTGGCAATCCCGGAAGATGTGGTGGGCTGGGTGGCTGTATGTTATCGGGGGTTTGCGCCATCTAGCAAGAAATATATATATATATATATATATATATATATATATATATATATATATATATATATATATATATATATATATATATATATGCGTTTGAGGTGCCGGAGAGCCGGCTGTGTTCGCCGGGCACACCTGGTCCCCTTCCCTCCTCTTCTTTATCGTTTTCTTTACATTATATGATAACGTGTTGGTTGGGCTAAGGCCGCCTCTGCCGCGGTTCCCCCATACCGCCTGCCTTTATGGAGGGAGACGACTGTAATTGGGTTGTGGCCTTCAATTTATTTCTCCGTGCGTCCGTATGTCTGTATGTCTTTAGTAGAGCACGTACGTACGTGCAGGGATTCTTTAGAAGACTTTTATACATGGGCGTGGGGGAAGCCTGGTTCTTTGTCTGGCGTGTTGTTTGTCCGTGAAAAAGACAAAGACACGCCCTTCCTACGTACGTACACGTCCTTATGGCCGGAGGACTGTATGGCTTCAGGGGGTCTCGAACCCCCTCCACAGCTCGGCGTAGGACCTCTTCTTACCCATTCCTTACGATGGTATCCGAGACTTTTTCTACGCCCACCACTCGGTAGTTTTCGCTGGTTCATGTATGTCCTCGATATCCTTAGTGGGTATGATGGCCTGGCCTCTGACATGACGCTGAAGGATCCAGGTCAGAGGCCAAGCCATCATACCCGAGGGTCTTGCCGTCGTGCTCCAGAGTCGAGCCGTCGCGACGTCCTGGACGGTCAACCTGTCATGCTCAAGGGTCGAAACCGTTTTGGTCAACGGGTCGACCCCCTCGTACCGAAGGGTCGAACCGACTTGCTCAAGAATCGAACCATGGTGTTTGAGGGTCGTACCATAGGTACTCAAGGATCAAAATCGTCGTGCTCAAGAAGGGTCAAGCCCTCTCACTCACAGGGGGTCTGTCCAGCTAACTGGTGAGCCCTGTCTGCCATGTAGTGAATTATCATTGTGTATTACCCGACTCCTTGTTACTTCATAATATGAAAATGTCGCTCTCAGCACCTCCCTCTCCGAATTATCTTAGCCTCTGTACCTCAGGTGAGAAAAGGAAAATGCGTATTAATGGAAAGGGAATGGAAAGAGATGTCACCTCGTAAAAGACGTAATTAATGAGAGAAGATATTAGGAAAAAGAAAAGTGTGGATTAGACTTGAGATTGATTAAGGGTCGCCCTGTTTTTTAAGGGTGATTGGAAGGGGGGGTAGAGAGAGAGAGAGAGAGAGAGAGAGAGAGAGAGAGAGAGAGAGAGAGAGAGAGAGAGAGAGAGTAGTGCAAGTTTAAGAGACGTAATTGACGAAAAAGAAAAAAAAAACTGTGGACTGGACTGTGATGTTAATGAAGGACCCGCGTTACCTATTGAAGGTGAGTGGCGTGGACTCCCGTGGTGTAGCGGTTATCCTTCCTGACCGCGATGCATTCACGAGGCCGCCCAGTGTCGAGCGCATAGGTTCGAATCCTGGTTGTGGTAGTCGGTCCCGCAGTCAACCCTACTGTTCATCCACTCATTGTAGGTTTTAGTCGATAAAATGGGTACTTGGCTCCGGCTACGTGAAACTTATGCTTCCCCTGATCCCATGTAATGCACCCGTTCACGTTTCGGTAGAGAACCACATACGTCGAGAGTCATCTCCACGCCACCTTCTTGTTCTAAACTCACCCAGTCGATGCATCAACATGAACTCCCTCCGGCACCAAACAGGCCGTTGAACCGGGGCTTAACAGGGACGCATCCCGAGTGGATGGAACTGTCGCCTCCTGTGATATGCCAATAACCCAGGATTATTTTGCCTATGGGGGACATAAGCTCCATGTTATTTGGCATACAGCTCCTATCTCGCCAGGCTTTCCGTACGTGTTGTTCGACCATGACGGCGACGGTGGGATAACATTGTATTCGACTTGGTTGCGTGGAATTGGAGTGTCCTTCGACAGGATATCAGCTTCCTACTTAGTTAAGCCAAGGGGGAGGGAAGGGATGGTCGCCGTCTCCCTGTCTTCAGGAGAAGTGGGAGGCGAAGGGGGGGATAACGAAGGGGTCTCGTGGCTGAGGGGGATGTAAGTGGAGTAGAGTGGGCCTGTGGCGTTGCCGAGGGCAGAATAGTGTTTCTGTAGATTGTTTTATCTTTTAACGTAAGAGTGTCGAATTCTATCGAGCACTCATTCCTACCCGTCCTGCGATCGGTGGCGCAAAAGAGGAGACGGAGGGGCTTCTTCTGTGGGTGGGGGATCGTAAGGCGTGGTGGTGGCAGCCAGGCGTGCCCTTCGACCGCTGTTTGTTTTAGGGGTGATTAAAGGTCGTGATTAACGCAGTGATCACGACGATGCTACCCTTGTGCATCACGGTACGACTATGGGGTTTGATACCACGGTCTTTGACCTGATCCTTAAGGACCAGGTCAAAGGCCCTTAGACATCATACCCAATGATTCTGTGGTCGTGCGAGAAGCGCGCGCCGTCGTGGTCAACGGAGTTAAAGGGGTCTATTTAAAGTGACGATTAGGGAAGGTATTTAGGAGAAGGAGGTAGTAGTGGCTGTGACCAGGACGGGGGGATTACCAGCGCTAGTCTAGGATTTTAGAGGATTTTGTGTTCTCTCGTGGCATGCGCGGACGGCCCGTGTCTGCCCTTGACCGTTGTCTGAAGCAACTCCGTTCCTCTGCCTCTCCACGTCTCGTTTAACTTCATAAGAGCTGCTTATCATGTTCCCCTGCGGCACGCAAGTATGAAGTCAAAACATTTGCAGTAAGATGATATTTTATGACGTGGTGAGTGCGGACTTTCACTCTGATTATAAGATACGTATACCTGTTATTACGAGGATTTGGAAGCAGCTGTGGAACACGTTTATTAAGCCCCACCACATGTTTGAAGTTACTTCCTTCATATAATCTCTCTTCATTATGACAGGTTGCACAACACGGGCTGATCTCGGCATAAAGGGCCAGTCCCTCCCAGACTTCACTCGTGCCTTTAGCAATGCAGACCATCATCAGCCTCCACTCTCCGGTGCTCCTGTGTTCGATAAGATCCCTCGCTCCTTTAACGCTCCTTGGCCCTCCGCCGCCGCGCACTATGGACGACACCACGCTGCTCTAACAGTGTGTTTCTGTCCATCTTCATGATCCCCTTCCCCCCCTCACACCGTGCCCCACTACGAGTCACTGCAACACTACGATCCTCACCGCACTGCTATCCTCCACACATCATACCTTACTACACACTGCGACCCTTCAGCACACCATACACCACTGCACGCCACGACCCATTGCACCAGGTCTCCCCGATACACAACAACCCTCCACACTTTTCTTAAGACCCTCCTCACACAGCCATGACCATATCCTACCCTGTTCATGCCAGAACCCGCCGCACGAGTATTGATCATCACTCAACAATTAATAGGAGTTGTTTTTATTGCCAGGATGTTAAATACCATCATTATTTTCTCTTATCACAAAGCACTCTCCTCACAGTGTCCCTGTAAGACATCACGAGCTTGTAAACGCAATCATCCCAGCACCCAGCGCAAACACTGGTCCTGTCATCACGTCAGACCCCGCTGATGCCATGGGCGCCCTTGTCCCACATAGTGGGCCGAGTCGCCCCTGGTTTAAGTGAAGATGAAGGCACCCGTCTGTAGGGTTACACGTGTTTGTATGTTCTGGCATCGCTCTGAAGGTGGGGGTCCATCCCCTGGGGGACATCCTGCCCACGACGTGACGGTAATTTGAGTTGATTGGCGCAGTCTGCCAAACTTAAGACAGACGACCTTTTGCTGTTTTCTTTTAATGAGTTTGGGTGGGTCATTGTTGAGGTGCATGAATATGGCATGTTGCTGCGGGTCGTAGAATTAGTGCCCCCGATGGGACGAGGCGATAGTAGCAAGTTGAAAGTTTTGATAATAAGAGTGTTTGCCCACTTGTTTTGGTGCCAACTTTTGCACACTCCTCACATTCCCTCGAACTCAGTTTAAATGGCATAGTTTCGGTCAGAAGTGATTAAGCGTCGGCACGTAGTTCACTTGTTGCGAAGTTTGAAGTTGAAGAGTAAAATTACTTTCGACTGTTGTTTGCGATGCAATTTATGCTGAAGACCCATTCTTCAGTAACTACATCTGCTACTACAGCTACTACTGCTGCCTGCTGCTACGACTGCTAGTTCTACTTCGTTTTTGCTCTTCCTCCATCTCCTTGACAGCCCAAATGACACAGGAGTTTAACTGTGAGTGGTTGAGAGCAGGTGACTGGATGAGAGGAACTGGGCCCTAAGAAACGTGTGACGTACAATAGGCGGTGTTCCGTGCTCCCATGGGCGCCTGGCTGAGACACTTTTTCTTCCGGTGTTTTGCGCCGTGTGGCCGAAATTCTTGTCGGCCGGGAAGAAATCATCATCATCCTCTCGACCACCCGTCACTGATGTCGTCGCTCACTGCCTTATCGATCCCTCTGCCAGAAGAAGAAAACGAGACTCAATCTAGGGGTTGGGAGGTGAGGTCTTTTGTCTGCAAATTGGTCACCAGCGCCTCCGCCGCCCGTCACCAGTGCTGCCTCACCGGCGCCCAGAGGAAACTCAAACCTTACACCGTGTTGCCTTTTTCTTAATGATCCCGCATCGTTTTTTTTTTTTCTTTCTTTTGTGGTTGTCGTCCTACGTTGAGTTTTCCGTCAGTTAGTTAGTCTTGTCTTTTTTTTCTTCCTTTCTTTTCATTCGTTCTCTACCATCCACAAGTCGCCTTTCATCGACATGGAAAGTATGGAAATGATTACAGCAGATGTTACTCCATATCGTCCACTGGCAAGAGCTAGGTGGCTTCGTCCTACGTCGTGTTCTCGACACTGGGAGACATCATCCTTTTTCGTGCGTTAACGTTGTTCACAGTATGCTCACTAATGCCATGAGCTGGTTGTAGATCTTGTGTTTATCGTGTCCATTACATTTGATTATTACTAAACGATAGCCTTGATGCTATAAAGGAATACTATACCCATTAATACGTAATGGATGATTTCATTTAGGTTCTATTCTTGCGTTTGTAGCACCATTGGGAGATGGGTTGGCTGGAGAGAGGCGAAGATATTGATGTTATCTCGTGACAGTCATATGATTGTGGTCTGGGGTATTTTATTCGTATAGAGATACGTTATTTCTGAACTTTGTATTTTACTATCAAAAGATATATCGCTGGGGACCATAATGAAAGGGGCAGGGCCTCTCTTGTGATACTGAAGTGATCGTAAGTATATTCTTGAATGAAACGCTGGTTCAGTATTGACCTACCAGATGTATGAGATAAAAGTATATGTTGAAGATTGTCCAGCCTCAACCTAGCCTGACGCTGAGGAGATGTGCACGATAATGATGATGCTGTTAGTAGGCAAGTGGATGTGCATGATACATGAGGAGGAGGAAGCAGTGGTTTTAGGTCGAGGAAGACAGCTACAAGGTTTAGAGTCGTGGCTTGGTCGAACCCCATGTGTCGGGTACGATATATATGGGGCTCAGGCCAGTGGCATGGCGTCATCATTAAGGAAAATATCACTTCTAGGTCAGATTTAAGGTCCCTGAGCTTCAGGAAACGGGCCAAGGTGAGGGGGAAGGTGCTCCGTCATCCTTGCTTGATTGGAGGCAGGCGTGACCGGTGTGCGCATGTTTGTTTGCGTCACGGATGGAGGGAGGTTTGGTGCACGCGGCTGTGTGTGACGTTGATGGTAACAGGAGATCGCTCTCACTGCTCATGTGCACTCGAGAAAGGATGGAACTAGTCTTTACATATGACCCAGTGGATCAACGCCTGACAGCGTACCCACACGCCGTGTTCAAGTTTGCTGGGATGTTAGGGTTTCTGGCTTCTCGTTTGCCAGGGGTCAGTAACGGCCCATCGACGTCACGATATAGACACCAGTCGGGGAAAAAAAAGGAAAATCCCCACGACATCGGCTCATTCAGGAGTTCAGAATGATTGTTCAGACCATACCTACCCCCACTACGTTTTTGGTACTTGCTGACTCAGGGTTATGAAAGCTCAGCTTTGGGTTCACAGCTGCGTGCTCTTGCGGCCGGCCTCCCCTCGCTGTGATGGTGTTCAGGGTAATGCCCAAGTGGCAGGTGAGTGAGGTGTAAACAAACGGTGGGCGCTACTGGGGAGGGAGAGCTGAGGATGTGAGCTGCTCAAGCTGGGTCGCGTCTTGTGGACCTCTTGATCACGACGTTACGATCCTTGAGCATTACGTTGCGACGACCCTTCATCAGGATGGTACCGTCCTTGAACACGACCTTGCGATCCTTGATTACGGCGGTACGATCCTCGCACAAAACGGTAGAATTCCTGAACAAAAGCGGCGCAGTCCTTGAATACGACAGGAACGACCCCTTGATCACGACGTTGCGATTCTTAGTGATGATGACCTGGCCTTTGACCTTGATCCCCAAGGGTCAGGTGTAATGACACGACGCTGCTACGCTCTTCAGTTGTGTGAGGTGTGTAGGTGATTTTTTTTTTTCAATCTGTGTTACCTTCAACCTGAGAAGCTGGTGTTTCATGATGTGAGGTGAAAGATCGTGCCATTGTTTCTCCTTACGTGTAATGATTACGTCTGCATTTTTGTGAGTATTGTGATGTATGTACACGTTCGTGAGTACAGCAGTACTTATACACGGTCACTTGTATTATAGGACGTATGCACGTTCGTTTGTGCTGAAGTAGTAGTACACCGGCGGTGTACTAGTACTTCAGCATGGTTATCGAGTGTTAGATGGTCCTCGAACATCGGCTGAACCTTGAACTTGTTCCCAGATACTCGAACATTCTTGATCATATGATTGGCTATCAAGCGCAGACTGTCTTCTGGGTATGTACCTTGCCTTCGAAGCTTTTCCGGCTCTTGAGTGTTGGTTTGTCCTCGAGCCTTAACCTGGTCGTCGAGCGACGACTGACCCTTGAACCTTTACCTAGCCGAAGAGTGATGGCTGGCCCTTGAGCTTCCACTTAGCCGTCGAGCGGTGGCTGGCTTTGAACATGTCCCTGGCCCTCTTACTTGTATTGGCTGGTCTTTGAACCGGTGTTTATCCCTTGAGCGTTGGCTGGTGCCCTGAGCACGTCCCTGACCCAGGAGCAGTGTCTGGCCTGCAGTGTATCTTGTCATCACACCTCCTTCATCAGCGTCAAGAGCCACATTAACCGTCTTCCTCTCGGGTCCACTGGCACCAGGGTTCGTCTGAGGTGGGCTCACACATGTAACACATACCACAGTTCCATGTCGTCCCCTGCAGAGATATATGAACGAAGTCATCAGCTGGGCATCCGAGACCAACTTGCTTTTCAGTGGAGAAGAATTTCATCTCTTCCGGTGTGGGGGAAAAATAAAGATATAAAGAACAGTTCTTTTGAGTAGCTTCCGGCCTGTTCAGCTTTGATTTGATTTGTGCCGCTGAAGCAGCTAGTTTGATATACACTCCATTGCTCATCCTGTGAGCGATAGCGCAAAATATATACTGAGGACACAAAGGCCTCGTCTTTGCCAGACCCATAGGCCGATTCCCACCTTGTGCCTAACGAACCTTACGATGGGTCATCGCCGTGTGAGCCAGGCCTGTGGATGTTCTCTTGTCTTCTGTTTTCTCTCCATCACAATGGTGTCCCCAGTGTTAAACTAAGGGGTCCCCAGCGTCAGATATCTTATTTTTTGCCCATAAGTAACAGGTTTGTATTTTTTCTGAGTGTGTCACCCTGGATGGTCTGGTACACCTTGGAAAGAAGCTCGTCACTTATATGAAGAAGATCGCAGGGTAATACGTGTGGAGCTGTAAAACTTGAATGCCTGACTCTGCCAAGATTCCCAGTGTGACGTATTCTACCTCTGGCTCTCCCAAACCACCTGTCTTGTCTTGCCAGCTCCGCAGCCACCTTCCACCCCTTCCACCCACCACCGATCCTTACCTGTCGTTTGCCTAATCTAGTGTATGATTAACGTCCTTCTCGCTGAAGCCGGGCCATCAGATGGACAAGGCGAAGTCTTGGCGAACATGACAGCTACAGCAGCATTAGCAGCAACGTTGTCTTTCTGCCATCCATCCATGGCTTTATTGGCAGTGCCTCTCTTGTTTTATACTTCAGTTCTTTCCAGGTTTTATCCTTCTCTTGATCGACCCAACCTCCACAGCGTTTGTAAATACTGTAGCGCTCGTTGACAGAGTTTAGTGAGGTGGTGAGGAATTGGCCTTCCCGGCCGCTCCGGTGCGAGGCTTGTGTGCCGAGTTCTTATGTTTTATGCATTTTATGCCACACTGGCTTGTGTTACACGTGGTCCTGGTCATGTGTTGCGTGGCCTGGTACTGGATGCGTTTTATGACCTGGTATTTGTGTGTGTGTGTGTCCTGTGTCTTCGTAGTTGGTGTTGCGCCCTGGTCTGGGCATGGCCTCCGTGTTGACTGTATTGCCCTCCACAGTCGCTGTCTCGTAAAGGTTAGTAGTGCTGGAGGACCAGCTTGGCGTCAGCCGGATGCCCAGCACTCCTCTCCCTAGAGCATCCCATAAATGGCAATATTACACAGGCACGCGCCCGCGGGCTGGAAGGCTGGCTGGCTGGAAAGCAGGCTGGAAGGCTGGAAAGCATGCATCTCCCCATTTTTTTTTTCGGCAAGCGCTCCCGTGGCGCTTAATATAATATATTGTAATTTTTTTTTTGTGATCTGGGGGGGGGGGGGGGGGGGTGTGGAACACATATGCAAACTTCATTCCTTGTTACTGGAAAACCTTTCCCCCAAAAAATTCTCGGGCGTGTTTATTATTTTTTTTTTGCTTTTACTATTTCGTTTTTCATTTCAAAAAAAGGGGGAAAAAGACGGAAAAGTGCATATTTATTGACTTTTCCTCAGGTGTGAGTACCATCCATCACTTCGTTCATTTGTAAACACAGAATACACACGCACACACGCACACACACACACACACACACACACACACACACACACACACACACACACACACATACGCTAACATGTATGCAGTGAGCCTTTTGAGCACATGAAGATGTTGTTCAAAATTTTACGAGTCGATGGGCTTGGACCTCAGACATCCACCAAACCAACCACCAACTGAAAAACCTTCAGATTTTGATCATAGAAAAATAATGTAAGGAATGAAGGTATTAGGGAAGTATTAGATATATGGGAAACGTTGATTTAAGTGAATATGGATTTTTCTTGTAGCAAGAAGCCAAAATATAGAATGATAAGATTGCGCTCTCTCTCTCTCTCTCTCTCTCTCTCTCTCTCTCTCTCTCTCTCTCTCTCTCTGTCTGTCTGTCTGTCTGTCTGTCTGTCTCTCTCTCTCTCTCTCTCTCTCTCTCTATCTCTATCTCTCTCTCTCTCTCTCTCTCTCTCTCTCTCTCTCTCTCTCTCTCTCTCTCTCTCTCTCTCTCTCTCTTCTTGAGGAGTGCATCGCCACCCCACCCCCTTCTTTTAGAACCCCGTGGTTCCCTATCGGGACCTGATATCGCCCTAACCGTGTAAGTGCACGAGTGATTCATCTCTCCAACTTAATTGGACGGTTCCTCCCTGGTGCGGGTGCATTGATTGGCTGGCCGAGGAAGAGGAGGAGGAGGGCGTGACGTCACGTGGAGGAGGGAGGAGGAGGAGGGGAAATAGGGGTTCGGTACAGGGCGGATCAGCAGCGGACGGCAGAGAGAGAGAGAGAGAGAGAGAGAGAGAGAGAGAGAGAGAGAGAGAGAGAGAGAGAGAGATGCCCCTCTTCAAAGACGGTCTTATTCACGTCTCAGATTAGAGAAATTGTGGCAGCCCCTCCATATTGCCCACCGACCGTCCCGGGACGCTGGTCGTGGCAGATGTAGGTGTCAGAGGCTGCATCGTGGTGTATCAGACACCCTCGTGTCAAATTGAGGTGTCAGAACCCATACCGCAGGCAGCGCTGGAAGACGTGTCGGAACCTATGTCAGACACCAATTGGCCGAGGCGTCATAACTGTTATCGTGCCAGAAGAGGTGTACGAAGCTATTTTTTTCTCTTTTTTTTGCCCCGTTTTGTCAAACTCAGTCTGGAAATAAAATGGATTGATCCCAGAAGCAGCATTAGCAACTGCCAGAGTTATAGAAGCATCAGAAACTGTTAGAAGCAATATAGAAGCATCAGAAAGTGATAGAAGCATCAGAAAGTGTTAGAAGCAGTACAGAAGCGTCAGAAACTGTTAAAAGCAGTAAAGCGCATCAGAAGCTGTTAAAAGCATTCGAATCAGTGCAGAAATATCAGAAAATAATTGAAGCACTGTAGAAGCTAGAGAAACTGTCAGAAACACTATAGAAGCATCAGAAAATCTCATTAGTAGTATAGAAGGATCAGAAACTGTTAGCAGCAGTATTGAAAGCACCAGAAACCTTTTGAAGTTGGTTATAAGCATTAGAAAACCATTTGAAGGGAGTTTAGAAGCATCAGAGACTGTGCGAAGCAGTACAGTAGCTTTAGACGCTTTCTGAAGCAGGGTAGAAGCATTAGATACTATTTCAGGCAGTGTAGAGTGTCACCAGACTCTGTCATAAGCAGTGAACGTGCCGGGTGCGTTATGAAGAGGAGCTGTTACCGGCATCACCTTCACAGTGGCTTCCCCTCTGACCACCTTCACCTCTTGCACTTGCTGCGGGTGCTCGGGGGAACCTCTGGTTCTCTCCGGGTCTGTTGATGGAGAGGAGTTTCAGTGACGGCCTCATTAAGGGAGTTTTTTTTCCATGAAACCTTGATGCAATATTCTCCCAAAGAGGCAAGGGATCAAACAAGGCGTGCTCGCGAGACGCGGTAACCAGGCGTCAAGTTCACACCCAGCCCGGACGGAGTAAGTGAAGAGATACTTCGTAATTTAGCGTCTCCCATGATATCGTTTATGCCGGCGCCGATTTCTTGAACGAGTGTCCTCCCGTCCTTGGATGAAGTGTTTCGTGTGTCTCGTTTCTCTCTCTCTCTCTCTCTCTCTCTCTCTCTCTCTCTCTCTCTCTCTCTCTCTCTCTCTCTCTCTCTCTCTCGTCCCTGTTCTTTTCTCGGCTCTCAGGAGGTTGTTAAGAATTGAGTATACGTTAAGTGTTCTTCCATTTCCTCAAGTCCAATTTAGATACATATGCAGGCAAGTGCACATATGTGCAATTTCCTATGTTTAAATATATGTGTACAGACTTCCCCTCCTTCCATCCTCTCTCTCTCTCTCTCTCTCTCTCTCTCTCTCTCTCTCTCTCTCTCTCTCTCTCTCTCTCTTCTCTATCCCTCGGAAATAACGAAACTTCATGTGGTAATCATATGGTGTGGTGACTCCACTTTAAACCATTTTCCCGAATGGCACGAAACGGGAGGAAGAGTGCGCGTGTAGACACAAATGAAGAAAAGAATGATGGATCTGCAGATGAATAGAAAACAGTTCCAGAGGTCAATTGATATGTGTGAGTTACTCATTCTTGTGCAGCTAAACCATTGATCCTACAAGAGGAAACATGAGAATAGACCTGTTTAAAGACATAAAAATGAGTGATACAAGCTTATCGTATCACAGTATCATAGACATGACTATTGTATGATGCTTGGCAAGACACGAATGTGAACATTTGATACCATATATGTGGAGTACATCAGGTCGAGCGAATTCTTACCGCAGCGTAATAGATTGAAGGATAAAGGAACCGATGCCAGTTACACACGAGTGAGGTCCTCAAAGAAAATAACACAGAGGCGAACACGAAACGATTCTGTGAGAAAATAAGACGTATTCAGTGGGGTTAATACCAACCCAAAGGAATGATGATGTTAAACGGAAAATATCAAGAGATGGAAAACTGCAGATGAATAAAAGAAAATGGAAAGGAATAAACTCAGCAGTGAGGTAGGGGAGATCAAAAGAGCTTGATGAGAAAATAAGTTGCGGTGATGAGGAAATGATTGAATCTGTTTTAGATAACTGTGAATGAATGAGATGACACAAAACATGGACAGGAAACCCAAATTTGCAATTTTCATACATTATTAGAGCAAAAAATTAAGATATCAGAGACACGAGGAAAGACCTAGAAGTAGACATGTAAGATGTTAACTGAAAAGTCCAAAAATCAGTATGTAACTCAAAATGTATGAACCACCCCTAAGGATGAACAGGTGGGCTGACTGTGGACCGACTGTCGCAACAAGGATTCGAACCTATGCCCTCGACTCCGGGCGGCCCCGTAGATTGCGTCATTGTCAGCAACGCTGACCACTACACCACAGAGGGCCATCACGGTGACAAGGCAAACTCTGATACAGGGGGTGTCTGAAAGGGATGTAAACAGAATGACTGACCGAGCTTGGAGAGAACAGATCTCCGGGGCCGGTTGGAAATGCCAGCCTCCTTCTTTGAGATGATACGAAACGGCAGCAAGAAAAGAATACCTTGGGATATTAGAGAAAGATACCAGACGCAAATACACGAGAGAACCTTGCAAAAGAGAGAGAGGGATCAGAATTAACCACTTGTACTTCCAGGAGGAAATCAGAAACATGCATGGGATAATGATTACAGTAACATAGAAGATAGTGAGGTTACGGGTGGTAGGGGGTCAGTCCTCTCAGATGAACCCAGGACTGAGAATTATGTAATGAGCGTCACTGTTATTATCATCTTCATCATCAAGCAAGACGTGCTCACGTTCGGTGAGCGTTGCTGCACGCCACCCCCCTTAGGCTCATAGGCAGAATGTCTGTCTGCGTAGATACTCTCTCTCTCTCTCTCTCTCTCTCTCTCTCTCTCTCTCTCTCTCTCTCTCTCTCTCTCTCTCTCTCTCTCAGCGCACTGATCAAGTAAGTATATGGATTAAAGATTCGTCAAAGCGACCTCTTCACACGCTGCATTAAGGCCAAAAACTGGACCATGCTTCTGGCGTTTGGTCACCGCTCGCACTAAAATACGAAGAACTAATAGAGGAGGTTCAGAGGACGGGGAAACCAAAGACAGCACCATCATGAAGAGAGTCGAGTTACAGGAAGAGGTTTAGATGCCTTTTAATTTGTTCTCCATGGAGGAAAGAAGGGTCAGGGGTGGCCTGATCACAGCCTTCGAGGTTTTGCAACTGTTTGAAGAATGATGATGTCTGCAGTGAACAGTTCTTCGAAAGATTTTAAGAACAGAACAACCAGAGGGCATGATACGAAACTAAGCAAGATAACTTGTTCAAAAAAAAAAATAAAGAATCATCTTTACTAGTGTAATTGTTGGATGATTGGAAGGGATAGAGTAAGGAAACTGCGAATTTGGACGCCGTACGTAAGTTTAAAAAGTTGTGCGAGAGAGATGTTTCAAGAGATGGCCCCCCCCACGAGTGTGACACTCCCTCCCCGTACATTGCAGATGTAATTTCACACACACACACACACACACACACACACACACACACACACACACACACACACATGGAATATTTCTACCATCAACAACAACAAAAAATTGGACTGACACTATCATTATTATTACGAAATAATTGATTTTTTTTATCTCCCATGTTTGTGACCATTCTCTTCCAAAAACCCTACAAGACGTGTGGGTTACGTTAGTGAAGTTAGCAAGTGGCGAAGTGATTGCATTTGTAGTCTATTTTAAAAGACTTTTATTTACCAAAAATTTAACGCTTACGATATTGCAGACCTTTGTGTGTGTGTGTGTGTGTGTGTGTGTGGCTTAAAAGATATGTCGTTAAAATCAAACTTTTAATAGTTTTTTTGTTTTAATTACTCGATTTTTAACATTCTTATAATCCTTTTTTTTTTTTTTTTAGCCATTTTGATCAAGATTAAAGGTGAGATACGCTTGGTCGAGGCAATAGAGATATGCGCTGGGTTTCACTGCATGGTAACTAATTAATATATAGCCTCCCTTAGTCACGTCAGCTTTTAATTCTTGCAACTGTAAAATGAGCATGTGTGATATGTCTGTCAGAGGCGGCAGCTGGTGTGAAAGGAAATGATTCAATGTTCGGTAGGATTTATTCTGTCCCTGTTTCCCACGTATGTTCAGTAAACTTGTGGAAATGTATTCCACCCTGGCTTCACGTGTGTTATCTGCGCTCAGTAAATATCATTTTTATTCATTATTATTATTATCATTATTATTATTATCATTATTATTATTATTATTATTATTATTATTATTATTATTGTTATTTATTATTATTATTATCATTATTATTATTATTTATCATTATTATTATTATTATTATTATTATTATCATTATCATTATTATTATTATTATTATTATTATTATTATTATTATTATTATTATTATTATTATCATTATTATTATTATTATTATTATTATTATTATTATTATTATTATTATTATTATTATTCAAAGTACATTTAGTATTGGTTACGAGAAAGGAAATTGATAACTGTTATATGTACCTCATTGAAGTAAATGACTGGCTGGTCTATTAGTATTTTTCTCTCCCTCTCTCTCTCTCCATTTTCTTGATTGGATGAGTAAGGGAGAACTCTGGAATTGTCATCTGATTAATCATGTGCCGTCAAGGTTGTGTTTGATTGATTTAGTCAAGTGACGTCCCGAGAACTGATTGACTAAAAAGTGATCCAGCCATCGATGAGGTGCACCGGGCAGCCAGCAGCAGCAGCAGCACAGGGCGACCCACTGCGTCACATGATTAACAATTGTGGTCGCTGGCAACTCAGCGGGTGGTTCTTGTGATGCCTGTTTCTTTACGTGCACCGCTAAGCTTTAGATATGTTTATGTTCTCGTTTTCTTTCCCCTCAACAGCTGCATCCTGTCCGTTTTCTTATTTACTTTTATTTCTTTTTTCTTTTTAGGTTTTTTTAACGTTAAAAAGTAGTAAGTGACTCTCCTCTTCTCCTCCAGTTGAATTATCCTTTGGTGATGATTTAAATTCCTGGTCTCATTGGGGGGGGGACATGATACGTCATTGATTTGTCGTGGTGGGAGCGTAGTACCTTGTCCAACTCCAGTCTGCGAGGCGGACGGACTGAGTGAGGGATAGAGGCGCGCTGAGCGCTCGCTGTGGGGTCCACGCGGTGGGCATGTGTGGCTTGTAGTTTCACATGTGTTGTTGACAGGTCTTCATGATCGGCGGGTGCAGATGCGAAGTGGCAGAACGATTTATTCTTAAAAGCTGAAAATGATTACTAAAGTCTGCGATGCTATCACGGTCGTAATGATCAAAAAGTTTAAATGCAAGACGCATTATCTCATTATGGCGTGGGTTGGATTGTGTGTGTGTGTGTGTGTGTGTGTGTGTCTACGCGCGCTAGGCGGCCGCTGGAATGAGCGGAATCGGTGGTTCTTCCGTCTGTTTAGTGGTCGAGGCAGTGCAGGAGTGTGCCATGGTGGATGCTGCCCGCTGCGCTGCCCTGCCCGAGTCATTCCCTGGGCGGCAGTGAGCCTCGCGCAGGTCTGGCGAACGGCTGCCCCCGCGCCCTACCACGACGCCCCAGGGGTAACCCACCCAACGCCCCCGACCTAGAGTGTGCCAGTACGGTCAAACCTACGATCCGAACGCTCCACCGTGTCCACGGTGTGCGTCGTGGTGTGTGTCGTCCTATAAACTATTTTACTAGTGTACCAAAAAAAAAAAGGAAAAGAAATGTGCTGTTACAAGCGACGAGGGGTTGGGGTTTCCCCCGCAAGAAAGTGTGTATCGGAAACGCGATTGTGTGCGAAGGAACTGTGTGACACTCTTGTTATCGGTGGAGCGTCGGGAACTGGGCTCAGGCTGGCTGAGACGGGCTGAGCTGTGAGTGAGTGTGTTTGGTACCTTATCTAACGGCTTGTCGAGATTGTAGTGCTGCCTGGTGGCGGCCACATCGGGCTGTACTGGACTACGTAGACTCCGTGCCCTCGCGCGGCGCTGACTCACACCACAAGCAAGGCCACCGTCACCACTGGGAGACACTGATCGCTTGACTCCGGGAAACAAGAGGGGGATTTTTGTGTGGGCTGAGCCTTGGATGTGGGCTGCGAGACCTCGCCAGTCTCTCTGTGGCTGCCGTGTGGATATGTACCATCCGCTGCTGTGGGGAATACGCAATCTCATGTACCCGAAGGAGTGGATATGTTTTGTGTGTGTGTTAGTTTCTGTGACAGTGGCGTTCCCAAGGGGTATGTTGCCCCTTGCGTTTCAGTGACGATATTTTGTGGTGTGGATTGCTCCTGTCCCACGCCGCCGTAGTGGTAATGTGTTGTGTTGTACTATCAATGACCTGTGCATCATCACGAAATGTTGGGATGTGTTGGTGTGAGTGACTGTGTGTTTACTGTGGTGTGCATTGGGATATTTTTATTCTTGTGTACATGTGAGGTTTAGTCTTGGTGCATTTCATGAGTGCTCTGTAGTTATTTTGAGGGTGTCATGTTTGACTTCAGTTGTCACTCGGTGGAAGAAATACGAGGAGCTGACGAAAGTGTCACACGTGAGCTCCTGGTCCCTCCGTCAGGCACCGTCGGGAGGCGCCAGGAGCACCTACGTAGATCCACTGCTGGGACGGCGGTTGGTAACGTTATTTAAAGTTCCTATGGTCTCTCTCTCTCTCTCTCTCTCTCTCTCTCTCTCTCTCTCTCTCTCTCTCTCTCTCTCTCTCTCTCTCTCTCTCGTTTGTCCTCAGACTCGCGGGGTTCGTCGCGTATGTCAGTGTCCTCCCATAACAATACAGTGGCCCGGGGGTCATCCTGTTGTAACTGGTGTGGTTATAGATGATGACAGTGGAGACGTCATCCTCTCTAGTTTAGTCATGGCGTCGCTTTTTTATCCTTTTATTTGTTATTGCCCGCGTCATTTACGTCGCTGTGTACGTTTCTTGTCATCCAGTCTCGTAAAATTAAGAGAAAAATAGTCGTATTTCACTGGTTCCTAGTCTCTCTCTCTCTCTCTCTCTCTCTCTCTCTCTCTCTCTCTCTCTCTCTCTCTCTCTCTCTCTCTCTCTCTCTCTCTCTCTCTCTCTCTCACTCACTGTGTAGGGAAGGGGGTGTTGGCAGTTGGGGGGCAGGACGTTTAAGGTCGGTATTACCCTGACCGACATCCTAAAGTGCCATTTATCGCAACGGGACACGTCCGTCGTCCTTAAAGGCCACATTGATAGCGAGCGGCTACCGTAAACAGACAGTGTGTACTTGAAGGTGTGTGTGTGTGTGTTCGTATTTTTTTTTTTCTTTTCGGTTGGGGTGAGCTCATTTGGTTCATGCTACCACCTTTTCTTTTTCAATGAAATTTATGCGAATTGTTTTTTCTTTCTTGTCAAACCATCACAGCGAAGGCTTCTGGAGGATGCCACAGCATTTGAAGATGTTAATATGGCAACGCCATCTGTTGAAGAGAAGGGACATTGCAACCTTTGTAATGTATGACTTGACTGTTTAGGCTGGTGTGTGTGTGTGTGTGTGTGTTTGTGTGTTTGTTTGTTTGTTTGTTTTTTGTTCGTTTTCCCTCTAGCTTAACCCTTTAAGGATGAACGGGACAGCCCTTGAGTTCGACGATATGCTGCTTCTGGCCACGATTGCCTTGTTGCCCTTGACCCGGTCCGTGAGGGTCAGGTCATAACCTTTGAGACATTCGTAGCCTAGGGTCGTATACCGTCGTACTCAAAGACACAGTCAGGACTCGGTGGTCGTACGTCCGATCCTGGAAGAGCACAGTACTCCACCCACCATGCTCGGAGGGGGCGTAACGTCGTGTATAAGGGGTCGTCGCACCGCTGTGCTGGGAAGGGTGCGTAGTACCGCCTCGCTCGAGGTGTTCGCAACGGCGCGTCGTGCCGAATAAGGTGGCACCGTCGTGGTTGGAAGGGGGGTTTTAAGCCTCAATGCTCCCCGGGGGGCTTTGTCAGGAGGGCTATCGCCCGAGTACCTCGAGTTCTTTGGAAGTCTCAGGTTTGTAAAGATGCGTCACGAAGGGAGATAATCCTTGGCGACCAGTGGAAGAGGCATGTCCGGCTCTCTCTCTCTCTCTCTCTCTCTCTCTCTCTCTCTCTCTCTCTCTCTCTCTCTCTCTCTCTCTCTCTCTCTCTCTCATATTTTTTTGTGTATGAGTGCGTCTTTTTGTCATTATTTTGTGTGTATGTAAGTGATGTATGTATTTGGGAAGTGGAGGGAACGAGGAGAATGGTGAGACCAAATTGGAAATGGAATGATGGAGTGAAAAAGATTCAGAGCGATCGATGCCTGAACATGCAGGAGGATGAAATGCCCGCACGGGATAGAGTGAACTGGAACGGTATGGTATACAGGGGCTGACGTGCTGCCAGTGGACGGGAGCGTCTGGGTTAAACCATGGAGAGGTCTGTGGGGGCTGTATGTGAACAGGGAGCTGTGGTTTCGGTGCGTTACGCATGACAGCTACAGAATGGACGTGAACGGATGCGTCCTTTCTTCGTCTGTTTTTGGCGCTACCTCGTTAGCGCTGGAACCGGCGGTCAGGCATGAACATCATGACTCGCGCGCACACACACACGCCACTCTTGGTTTTGTTCAGAGACGAATTCACTCTAAAAACAGATTAAGTGGTCATATTTAGGTCCCCCTAAAAAACGGTTTGGGGGGAGGGGGCGTTCGTGCCAGTCGAGGCTACATCAGAACTGTAAGTAATTAACGTAATATAATTAATTAAGGTAATTGTGAACGCGTTTATCTTTTACCTGGTGTGAATAATAAAAAATTTTTACCCACCTTTCATCAGTACAAAAAAAAAGAGAGTAATGCACGCGCTCAGGAAAATATTCCGTAACGATCTACGTCGTAGCCAATTACCATGGTGATAGAGAATGGGAGTCTGAAAGACTTATTAGCGCCGTTTTCTTTCATGTATATTTCACCCCCTCCCCCTGTTGTTCCTTCACGAGAGAGGACGAGATGCGTGAGAAACCCGATTAACAGATGACCAAATGGTGTACGGCGAGGTTATCTGGTGGAGGACAGTACGTGGGAGTACATGGGGAAAACCACAGGGTGTGATGGTCTGTAACGAGGGTACCCTCCAACAGGACAAAAAGCCCTCTTAACCTGACCTTCTGATCAGTGCAGACGGTGATTGGATAGTCGAGCAGAAGACATCTCCCCACACACACGCGCACACACACACACACACACACCCGCCACTCCCCTACGTTCCTCTGTTTACATGGCACCGTGCCAACCCCGGGGACCTGCGAGGGAGAGGGTTCTTGTTCCTCTGTCTGGCCTCGGTGACACACCCGACGTAAGTTTACGACTGCCACATGCTGGGCTGAGACGCGGTTCCTCCCCCCTCTCTCCATCTCCCCGCCGAGGGTATGTGTGTGTGTGTGTGTGTGTGTCTGTGGACGGAGGGACCAGTTACCACCAGGGCTGGTAACGGAGGACCTCTTAAACACCGGGACCTAATGACCTGGGGATTCGTCAGCGGACGAGCCTTGGGAGATACGTGACCTGACGTCGAAGTGCGCCCGGTGGTGTGGTGGTGCTGGCGTTGGTGTCTCATTGTGGGCGAGTTTGGGATCCCTTTCTGGTCTGGTGGGACTTGATGGAGACTCGGGAGAGAACACAGTGGGAATGGATTCCCGTTACTGTAATGTAGCGGAGACCCAGCAGCGCGGAACTGACCACGAACGAACGCACCCCCCTCCCCATAACAGGCGTGATTGTCCCCCTCCCTCTGGCCTTCAACGTGACGAATTGTAACGTCGACGCGGTGTACTTCCTTTGTGTGCCGTAGCCCGGTCATTGGTGGGCTTGGGGGGTAGTCTTGTGTCTGGCGGGGTGGTGGAATGACGACCCTGATGGGGACCCGAGAAATGCGGGAGGGTATGGAGTGGCGTGGGCAGGAAGGAAGCAGGGAAGGGGTGCGGGGTATTCTCTTGTAAATGGTGAAATAATGGAGATCCATAGACTTCTTTTTTTTACTGGTAAAATGTTCTTGGCATTAACGTTTCATGAGGAGGATTTATGAGAGTTTATTGTGCTTAAACCCCTTCAGGTAACTGTCTGTACATGATGCAATGCTATGCAAAAAGCATCCGTTGGTGTCATACCTGAGCTGTGTGGCAGGGGTAGAAAATAATGCTTGCACGGAGGCTGATTAGCGGAAATGCGGTTTTCCGTCGCATTCTGATGTGAAAGTGACCAGAGCGAGCCTTGGTTCGCGTGGGGGCAAGATAGTGCAGGATGACTTGAGTGTGGTCGTAAGTCGGTAAATCTCTCTCTCTCTCTCTCTCTCTCTCTCTCTCTCTCTCTCTCTCTCTCTCTCTCTCTCTCTCTCTCTCTCATAGAACCATGCGTTTGTTCTGTTGAACGGGTGATTAGGGAGAGACGGGTGACTGAGGAGAGAGAGAGAGAGAGAGAGAGAGAGAGAGAGAGAGAGAGAGAGAGAGAGAGAGAGAGAGAGAGAGAGACGCTGGCTGGAGCTGGGCTACGGCTATTCCCGTCTCGCATACCTACCACCACCTCTTTTCCCCATCAAAATTCCGGACATGTAGTTCGATCCTTTTTTGAAACCCAATGGACGTTAATGATTCCTGTGTGAGGTTCTTTTTTTTTTTTTTTTCTTTAAGACGATTGTAACGGTCGTGACCAGTTGGACTGACGCCCCTATAGCTTGCACGGACACTGTCGCCTTCAGTAGGGTCTCCTGACAAGGACGGACTCCCGTAATTACCCCAGTGACCAGGCAGCCGCCATCGGCTGAACACCCAGGTTTTTAAATGCTTGGATGTGTGTGGACGAAGGTCCGTTGTTTTGTGACATTGTCATCATGGCTCCACGTTCACGGTCGGCATTATTGTGCACCGGCAGGAAGTGGAGGGAAGTGGGGAACCTTAAAGTACTTGTACACAGCATGATCACGACGATACGACCCTTGAGAACGATAGTACAACCCTTGATGCCCTGGGCCTTGGCTCTTAAGGGTGAGAGGTTTAAGGGTCATTCCCCTTCATGCCCCAAGGGCCGAACAGACTTGCCTAAAGGGCTACGATTTTTATATTCTAATATTCATTTTTCTGCCACTATTTGAAAGTTGGTTCGCGAGATGGAGTGGTTGGGGCAATTCAGTTCTCTTTAGTGGGCCGAGTTCTTCATTAGGAATTCGCCATAAATATCTTGAGAATCCTTTTCACCTACTCGAGTGTCGAGGACCAGAGAATGGCATCTCTGCTGGATCATCTCCCACTATACCTGACTTGTGGTGATGATAAATGAATATCGCGAGTGGGACTCCAGAAGTCCTCCCATTTCACGCGGGAGAGGAATATTAACACCGCTCTGCTGCATGGAGGAGCCCACCGTTGCTGCCCTCATACTTAACTCTTGCATTTACTCCTCTAGTGTCTCTCGGCTCGAGTGAATCGAGGGTAGTGGTTCTCACTGGTCAGGGAGCTGAAGGTTTGCTGGCTAAGGCGTGGCTGATTCATCAGAGGGCGTTGGGGGAGGGATATCGGTCGACGCTCAGCCAGGCGTGGCAGCGCCACCACCCCCGTGCCTTTCCTTCTTACAAGCTGCAGCTGCCAGGGGGGGGTCCTGTTGGTGGCTTTAGGAAGTGGGTTCCTTGGGAGGAACCTTGTCCCCTTTTCGCCGAGTCTAGGATGCCAAGTTTTGGCTTTCAGATAATGGTGATAGATACGTGGTATATACATATATATATATATATATATATATATATATATATATATATATATATATATATATATATATAAAAGTTGAGAGGAGTGCATATTCTTGTCTCCAACGCTGTCTGACGGATACACGTGTTCATGTTCACTGGTCCTTTAGTCAGTCTTTACAGTGTTCGTTGCTCTTGGTTTGTGACTCATCTCCTGAAATTTCCTGACTGGGATCAGTGGGTTAGGGTGGTGGTGGAGGAGGAGGAGGGCGTTAATGTGTGTATATAATTATCACCAGAGTTCCTCGCCGTGGTAGTGGCTCCACGTGCCTGCGGCCGGCCGACCGACCGCCCGCCTGGCCTGCCTGCCTGCCTGCCTGCTTGCCTCCTCGCCTGTCTGCTTGCTTGCCTGCTCTATCTCGCAGCCCGCCAGCTCCTTCATCCATTGCACAGCTCAGCTGCCAGACACCATCCCTGCACATCCTAGTCACCACACAACAACACACCGGCCTCACCAGCGCAGCAGGTCCCAGACCCCCAAGCATCCTTTTACACCCTGCTTTAGACACACCCCTAAACCTCTCCAGCTGGAGCACTGTAATATGCAGAAAACCCAACCAACCTCCACCTTCGCCGGACGCCAGGCTAAACCTCGCCAATCCCTGTATACCCCCAAACTTCAGCACCGAACCCACCTCACTCTCTCCCTCCCACCACTGCACATCCGATACTTCCCACTAATGAGAACACCACCTCCCCTCCCCTTCCCAACCCCTAGCCTCCAGTACTTAGCCAAACAGACCTACATCACCACTTGGCTTCATATCTCCCGCCGCAGCACCCGACCCGCAGCCCATCCGCAACCCATCCCTATTCCCCCCCCAATTCTCGGACATTCCTGAATCACAGCCACTGTAATAGGCCTATTTTCTAACCCCCCTCCACCTTCCTCTGCCCACCATTATCATCCCAAACCTCGCCGCCACCACCCCCCCATATACGCCGACCCCTCCACCCCACCAATCCATCCAACCCTCCCCAATCCCCTATATCCACCATCATTACACACTCCAGACCACCACACTCCCGTTACGTCATGTTGTGGGTCCATACTGCAGCCTCCATCACTCGTAGTTGATCCCTGACTCCACCATAGCCACTACACACCCCAGCCTGTGCTGCCACTACTTAACTAGTTTACTACCACCATTATATAACCCCAGCCTCCATCGCCACTACATACCCCAGCCTTCATCACCACTACATACCCCTTAACCTCCATCACCACTACATACCCCCAGCCTCCATCACCACTACATACCCCAGCCTCCGTCACTACTACATAACCCCAGCCTCCATCACCACTACATACCCCTTAGCCTCCATCACCACTACATACCCCCCAGCCTCCATCACTACTCCATACCCCCAGCTTCCATCACTGTCGTGGTCTGTGTTGTGGTTGACCAGGTGGGGGGGGGGGGATGAGGAGGGGAGGGATAGCTAGCGTGAGCAAGGTGACACGACCTTTGGCATGACCTGTTGGCATATGCCAACCTCGTTACAACCATCCGTCTCCCGACACCAGAGGCGCTTGCATACTCGTGTTGAGGGATCGAAAATCGAGTGTGAAGATACACGGCCGATGATGGCACGGAGGTGGTGGTGGTGGTGTGTGTGTGTGTGTGGGAATTGATCCTTCTCCTCTGATAGACGGAGAACAAGGCTAGCCAGGGCCAGCCAAGAGCCGTGTGGTTGAAACTGAAGACGTGGGCAGGAGGCGTTGATAACTATACACTGTTGCTGTCCTCTCTCGCTTACCCTGCCGAGCAGAGGTTACCATACTGTAATGTGCTTATCCTAGTAGTGTAATGTGCTTATTCTGGCGTCCTGTGCTTATTCTGGTGTCCTGTGCTTATCCTAGCACACCGTGGTTGCCTCAGTGTACTGTGCTTACCCTGGTGTATTATGCTTACCATGGTGTATTATGCTTACCCTGGTGTATTATGCTTACCCTGGTATATTAAGCTTACCCTGGTGTATTAAGCTTAACCTGGTGTATTATGCTTACCCTTGTGTATTATGCTTACCCTGGTGTATTATGCTTACCCTGGTGTATTATGCTTACCCTGGTGTATTAAGCTTAACCTGGTGTATTATGCTTACCCTGGTGTATTATGCTTACCATGGTGTATTATGCTTACCATGGTGTATTATGCTTACCCTGGTGCATTATGCTTAACCTGGTGTATTATGCTTAACCAGGTGTATTATGCTTCCCCTGGTGTATTATGCTTACCCTGATGTATTATGCTTAACTAGGTGTATTATGCTTCCCTGGTGTATTATGCTTAACCTGGTGTATTATGCTTACCCTGGTGCATTATGATTCCCTTGGTGTATTATGCTTACCCTGATGTATTATGCTTAACCAGATGTATTATGCTTCCCCTGATGTATTATGCTTACCCTGATGTATTATGATTAACCTGGTGTATTATGCTTACCCTGGTGTATTATGCTTAACCTAGTGTATTATGCTTACCCTGGTGCATTGTTATGCTTACCTAGTGTAGTATTATGCTTACCCTGGTGTATTATGGTTAACCTGGTGTATTATGCTTACCCTGGTGCATTATGCTTACCCTAGTGTATTATACTTAACCTATTGTTTTTGGTAAATTCAGTATGCTTACCTCAGGTATTACGTTTATCGCAGCATATCGTGCTTACCGGAATATACCGTCCAAACCCCAGTGTGTTTTCCTTACAATGGTATATTGTCCATAGAATGCAGTCTGTAACCCAAATATACAGTCTTGCTCAAGTATATGGTCTTGACTCCGTTATATACTGTCCATACCCAAGTATACTGTCTTAAGTATATTCTCCCTACACTCATATATTCATCTTACCCAAGACTCTCCTTACCCCGGTACACTGTCCTTACCCCAGTACACTGTTCTTACCCCAGTACACCGTCCTTATCCGAGTACACGGCCCTTACCCCAGTATATTGTCCTTACCCTTGTTTACACTGCCCTTACCCTAATTTATCGTCCTTACCCCAATATATTTTCCATTTATTCCTCTCCCCTGAGTGAGAAGTGTTCGCCATCATGGCAGTGAATAAAAATCGCCTTAATTATATTTGTTAGTGTAATTTGCACGAAACTCTTGGGAGTCGGGTTAACTGAATTACCTTTTGCGATGGAGCTTCGTGTTAATTGGAGTTAGAAGAGCAGAACGGTGGCCGGGAAATTGTTAAATGGAGAGTGTTACAAAAGTTGCGGAATCAAATTTTGTAACGGAGGCTCCTGGTTTAAGAAGAGAAGGACAAATTTTACCTACACATATCCCAGATAAGATTGAAATTATCTTCATAATTGTGTAAGAGTCGTTGTATAGGTTGACCGTGTTGTGTGTGTGTGTGTGTGGTAGCAGGCATGGTCGGTTTTGTAGATGATGTCTGGAAGAAGAAAACAACAATGCGATCTTGACACTTTTATTCGAATTCGTAAATCGTGAGTATCGAAGCGTCAATTAAAGCCCCTGAGCAGGTCGCTTGGATCTCGTGAGTATCGAAGCGTCAATTAAAGCCCCGAGCAGGTCGCTTCGATCGACAGGGGCAACGGGGCGAAACACTCGCAACGTAGCCTGGATAACTTTGACGTAATGCAGTCGAATAATTCGACATGAGGTGAATAATTTGCGATATAATGCAGTCGGAGTAATGTCCTTAATGTAATTCTGTCATGATTTATCATAATGTAGTCCGAATGGTTTAGGGTAATGTAATCTGAATTGGTTTATGGTAATGTTAAGCGATATGGCTTGATGTAATCTGTATAATTTGCGCTAACGTTGGGGTCTTGCAGAGGCGGTACAGCACCTGGTGGTAAAAGGGTCAAGCCTCACACTGGTATTGCCAGGTACCTGGAAGTACTCGTGGCTCCGGTATACCAAGTACCTGGATGTCCCATCCTCGTCGTCCCTAACCACCTCCAAGCTCTGATGTGGGTGTCGTGTTGGGCTGTGATGTGGGTGTCGTGTTGGGCTGTGATGTAGGTGTCGTGTTGGTCTGTGATGTGGGTGTCGTGTTGGGCTTTGATGTGGGTGTCGTGTTGGGCTGTGATGTGGGTGTCGTGTTGGGCTGTGATGTGGGTGTCGTGTTGGACTGTGATGTGGGTGTCGTGTACGGTTCCCCTACAGTATTTTTTGATGAAACTGGATCGAAGGGTCAGCCAAACATACCAAGTTTTCCCTTCGTAATCAGGAGAGTCAGGAAGCCATGAATGTGATGGAAACGGGTTATCAGACGCGGATAACGAGCTAATTACATAGAGAAACGAGCCAGTTATGTCATTAGCGTGATACTAATTGGTCTGTTCACAGTAGCCAGTGGATAGTTATTATGCAGCGAGAGGGGCTCGAGTGCCGTGTGTGTGTCTGCGTGTTTGATGGGCATGCGAAGTAGGGTGTCGTTCAGGGGTGCTTGGTAGGTGGTGTATGGGGTCACGCTTTATGGAGGTAACCTGCACAGGGCGGAGGGTCTTTCGCAGGGGACTTTCTCCTGCCATAGCTGTGCCTTCTGGCAAGACTGTAATGTCGTTTATGGTGTGGTATATCCACGTAACTCTGATGTTGGATATCGCCTAGATGTGTTCATTCGAAGACATACCGTCTCATGACCGCGTTTGTGAAGGTAGGCGCGTGTTTTCGCGTGCCTCCTCCTTAGGAACTCATGAAATAGCAAAAAGGAATAATTTTCTCTTGGTTATGATATTTGAGTTATGAGACCGATAGAAATATGATAAATAACACCTTAATCACGACATTACGACCCTTGGGTATGATGGGCTGGCCTTTGACCCAACCCATCCCTTTGAAAGTCAGGTCAGATGCTTGACCATCTTGCCCCTGGGGCCGCACCGGCGCGCGTTCCCAGGGGGGCTTAAGTCATCCATCAGCTGGAGCACGCACGCCACCCCTGTCCAGCCTGGAGACGAGTCCCTGGTGGTGGTTGTCCCCAGGCAGCGGGGCGTCAGTCAGGTTCCTCCTCCCAGACGGGCTCGTAGAACTCTTACCCAAGCTCTCGACGCCGCCCAACAGTAGCCAGTCAATCAGTCAGTCGGGTCCGCTTGTCGCGGGAGGGCGTGTTACGCAAGACCTGTACCCTGAATGTCCGGGATAAAGGAGGTAATGAGGAAGCGACGACGGGAGGGATTGAAAAGAGGAGGATGGGTTAAAAGGTGAGGTGGGGTTGGAGAACGAGAAAGGAGAGGTGGAGCTCATCAGCATGGGAAGAGGGTTGTCGAGGGAGGGAGTAATGCCTCTGGAGTGGCGGGAGCAGCGGGTGAGGATGAGGGAAGAAGGCTACCACAGACTTGGGGGTGGGGTGTGCGTCAGTCGTCATCTTGGAGGATGTACGACCGGGGCTTAATGAGCTCTAGGGGAGCGGCCGGAGAGAGAGAGAGAGAGAGAGAGAGAGAGAGAGAGAGAGAGAGAGAGAGAGAGAGAGAG
This sequence comes from Panulirus ornatus, assembly GCF_036320965.1. Classification (NCBI taxonomy): domain Eukaryota; kingdom Metazoa; phylum Arthropoda; class Malacostraca; order Decapoda; family Palinuridae; genus Panulirus; species Panulirus ornatus. The sequence continues at coordinate 25,170,878 of NC_092266.1, read as the reverse complement.
AGAGAGAGAGGCAAGGGAAGGTTGTTCAGCGAGAGAAGATTGCGATCAAGAGGCGAGGCATATAAGAGCTGTCCATCAATTGCGAGAGATTTGATGACACAGAGGCCAGAACATGAGGCTGATTATTAGCGGCTGGGAAGGCTGAGGGGTAGGAAGGGAGGCTTTGCAGAGAGAGAGAGAGAGGGGGAGGGAGTCATAGGGCGGCGCCCTTAAGTAGGGAAGGGCCACAGGGGAAAGTACGGCCTATGGGAACCATTGAATGTAGTTAATGAAGAATGAAAGTAGCTTTATATATTTGATTAAGGTTATTCACGGCATTTTATACATATTTATGGTTTCTAGACACCATTTCTGCTTAAGGGGACAAGGAGGAGAAGGCGACAACGATGGAAGCCAAGGGTCGTGATGGGGATGTTCATGTCTGAGGGGATGCTGGCGAATAGGAAGTTCCCAAATGTATATGATTACCGGCGGTCGGGGGGAAGGCAAAGGGGGAGAGAGAGAGAGAGGGGAGCCTTGTGAGGGGAAATTATCTAGGAGGTCGACGATGGAGGGAGAGTAGAGGAGGGGGACTAGCTAGTAAGATAATGGTGGTTGATGGAGCCGAGGGAGACATCGTGGCTGTTAACACTGCCTAAATTATGAAGGATAGCGATGGGTCTCCGGCCCACTGTATTTATAAGAAGATGTCTGCCTATACTTGATAGCAAGAAGAGCTCTTCGCGACTCTTGCTCAGATGCATAAAATGTAAGACGTGCGTCGCAAAAAAAAAAAAAACCGACTCTTTTGCAACGTCCTTGTCAAACCACATTTAGAATATGCCGTTCTCTCGCCTGGTCACCAAGGCTTCATCAGAGACGAAAGAAACGTAGTCCCGATATGTGTGGTGCTGCTGTGGTGTGCGATGCTCGGGGTAACGCTGTTGGTGTTAGTAATCCAATTGTGTATCGGATATAAGACGTAGAGACCGTCTGTCGTTAGGGAGAGGGAGGGAAATGCCTTCGAGAAGGGGTCGCTGCCAGCGTATACATATTACGAGTTCAGCAATCATAGAAGCAAGTCTGAAGAAGCAGAAAGAAAATAGATTGATGATACACAGTAACATGGAACATCCCATAAGATATGGTAAATGAGTTGACACACTTACAGAAAGTTTACCCTCTCGAGATTTGGGAAGATGGCTGTGTGTATTGGAGGAAAACTACAACTATTATATCACTACGAATCTGGAAAATGTGGATGTGATTAGTCTTCTGGAATATGGAGATGTTTGGGGGACCAGAGGATGGAGATGTGTAGGGGTGTGAAAGGTATGGATTTGAAGGATACAAACCATGTTAATCCTTGGTCGGTTAGCCCCATGAGCACGACCCTTTGATATGATGGCGTGACCTTTGACATGACCTTGTGACTTTGCTATACCCATGGGTCGTACCATCGTACATGAGAGATTCATGAGATGAAAGATGGAGTGTGAAGGATGCTGGTATTTCATGGCTATGTGATGAAAGTGTAGACCCCAAGATTACGAATATAGCTCTCGTGCACACACACACACACAGTTCCGTGAAGACAAGCGACAGATGTCAACTCTAAGCTTGGTGAGAGGTCAGAAGGTATGGAACGAGAGGAAGCCTATGATGATGGTGAGAATGTGAACCAGACCAAACAGGATGTGGTGGTTAGGGTAGGCCTACTGGCCGCGACCTCCATGGCCTGTCTGAGACGAGGGGGCGACGTAACCGCTCGGTCCGAGACTGAGACGTGGTGGTAGAAGACCTCAGAAACCAATGTTAGGTATCTAAGGTAAGGGAAGGTCCCAGACCCAGCTGTGGTTGTAGAAGACCTTAAAGACACCATCGTAAGGTATACGTAAGGTAAGGTGAGGTTCCAGGCCCAGGTTTGGGGGGGATAGAAGACCTCCAAAACTCTCGTAAGGTATAAGGTCAGGTAAGGTTAGGCTCCAGACAGAGCTGTGAGAGTAGAAGACCTTCGAAACCATCGTAAGGGTATACTTGAAGTGTGATGAGAGGCATCGTGAGAGTCTGATGAGACCATGAGGAAGATTACGGGTATTTTATGGTGGGATGAAGGTGAAAGTGAGAGGGTGTCTTATTGTTGTCATGTTGAGAGTCAGGTAATTGACTCCTTGGCTGGAAATCGCATGATAACGGAGCGCGATCGGCGGACGAACGGTCGAGTCCCGCCGCCACTCCTGTTATATAGCAGCTGCGTTATTTGCGAAGGTAATTCGCCACCGATAGATTTTCTCCGTGTTTGACATTGCAGATTTCCTGTCCCCTCCTCCCCCCTTTATGTGACGTCAGCCGCGCACGCAATAACTGCCTGCGCAGTGCCGAAAGTATGTTCCGAAATAGTTATTATCCCCTCGCTGTGATCATTCGACTCGAAGTTGAACTATGGCTTGGCTTACTTATCATAGGTATGCCTGGCGATGATGCTTTCGGGAGCTAACCCCAACAGCTGGGTCTGTGACCCTTACCTTACCTTACGTATACCTTGGGATCGTTCTGAGTTATTCGTCTCCACGGGTTGAAGCATGGGACCTTGCTTTGTGTATACCTTACGATGATTTCGTAATTATTCTGCTCCCACAGCTCTGTCTGGGACCTTACCTTGCGAAGGTCTTCTGCCGCCCATAGTTCGTTCTGAGACCTTAACGTATCCCTTACGAGGGTTTCGGAGGTCTTCTAGCCCCACTGCTCGATCCAGGACCTTATTTACCATCCAGATTTCTAAAGTCTTCTTTCTATCCTCACTACTCTGTCTGTCACCAGACCGTTGTGTTGCTCCTCTACTCAGTGCCAGGAGCAGTTTCAGTTGTTCGTATTGAGTCATATTGAGTGGAGCTTGTAGTACCTACACAGTGCGATGAATGTTGCCCTGAGTTACTCATGGCACAGGTAGACAAGTTCCGAGTGTGTCTCACATCTTTACGATGAATAAGTTTCCCAGTGGAGTCCTCAGAGCGTAAGTAGATATTTTGACACAGTAGAATCTGTTGCGAGTCGGAACGACTTGTTAGTGTTGGTGGGAACTAGTGGTTATCGGGTGGGAGTGAGGGGCTGACGATGGGAGGTTAGAGTATTGCGTGACGGCTCCCTCCTGCAGCTGTTGTGTTACGGTGTTCTCCATCACGTGGAGAGGAGAGGGCATCTGGGAGCCAGTCAGCTTCGCCCATGTTACGTTGTCTTGTGACGAGAATCAGAAAGAACAGAAATGATGATAAAAGGTTAGTAAGCCCACTGGGAGATTGGGTTATTAAGCGTGATTAAGTTATATGTACCTAACTGTTGAGAGCTGGGCATTACGGGGGATTTAATGGGCTAATTGCTTGTAACGACTGGAGTGCACTCGGGTCATCGCCAGCAGCAGCAGCAGCAGCAGTAGTTTAGCGACCTCACGAGAGCGACGTCGCAACTCTGGAAGAACAACGATGGGTAGCCATGCGATCCTCTTCTTGTTGCGACAGTAACGTGCGAGACGTGACGCCGGACTTGTGATGTGGTTGCAGCGTTCGGTAACACGTTGTGACAGACACTTCCTGGGTTCCTGAATCCTTGGCTGTATCATGTGCAACGTACTCCTGTATCCTAAAGTCACCAGCCTTCTTCTCCCCGGCCTTGCGCTGCGTCCCTTTCCTTCTTCACCTTAACCTCCAGAGCCATCTTTTCCCTCTCTTCACACTCCGTTTGCCCTCTCCTCCTCCTTCCCTGCTTACCCATCGTAAATCTCCGCTGCTTCCTTACCTTCCCCCTCGCCCTAGCTCTCTTCTCACCTCTGCACGCCATATACTTGCCTACCTGGATCCACCTCCACACGCCCTTGCACTCCTTACTCTCTTCCTCTCACCCTTCCGTGCCTCCCCGACAGGATAATTGATGGCGCTGTTGCGCTTACTCACCCCACCACCACCCCTGGACCTCCAGGGCACTGGCATCGGCACCGACAACAACACCCGCTTGATAAATGCCTTCCATCACGCGTCATTATGCTGTTCGCCACCTCTCATTAATGTTGCTATCATCGCCACTCTCACTTGACGCTGGTGCTTCCAGCTCTCCTGTCCTCCGTTATAATGACCATGGGGAGGATAGTCTCAGGAGGCTGGGGCATATGGAAGAGGCGGTGTCGTGTGTGTGTGTGTGCGTGCCACAGGCACAGCAGGAGGCGGTGGTGGTGGAGGAGGCCCATCATATGCTCAGGTATTCCACGTTGATCTTGCGCCACAGGGCGTCCTTTTGTGTGTGTGTGTGTGTGTGTGTGTGTGTGTGTGTGTGTGGCCTTCGCAGGCGTCCACTTGCTGATACAAAAAGGTTGCCTCACTGGTTGCTGCTACCCGGCTTGCTGTACACATTGCTCTCTTACACCACGTCTGTATCCACAGGCGGTGGAGGAAGTTACGAGGGAACAATAGTACGTCATATATATATATATATATATATATATATATATATATATATATATATATATATATATATATATATATATATATATATAACCCAGGTTTAGTTCTGCTCAAGTTCTTAGAATTTTGACTGCTTTTATTCGGGTTAATTTTCGTGGAAAATATACGCTTATTGTCCTGCTTTTTCTTATGGGCGTCCCGTTAACACGCTGGTGTGGGAGGGTGATGCATTCCAGACAGCTCCGTGACGGGGTTGGGAGGTATCAGGTTAGACGACCTCCTTCCCAACAGCAAGAAAATAAACGTCCGGAACGGGGATGGAAAATAAGGAAGTCGATGTCCATATTTTTTTTTCTCTCAATAAATTTAGTTGAGAGTTAAAGGAGTCAGAATTCGAAGTGGCCTTGAACGCGAGTGAGTCCCGAAATTTACTTGTGTATAGTAAAGAGAGTATTCCTACCTCGTTGCATACTGTTGCCCCGAGTGCAGAGTGGAGTATTCTGATCCTGTCTTGTTAATAAGTTTACTGGTGCGTTGTTGGTTCTTTCCACACCATCGCTGTGCGCGTCATCCTGGTAATATATGCTTCTCTCTCTCTCCCTCTCCCTGTCACAGTTATGACTACAGCTCACCCTGATTGGCACTTTGAACAGCACCACCTGTGTGTTACTGCCCCCGCCGTGGCCCGCCCATCCTTCCCCCTTCATGGTTTTTGTCACCAGTGGAGATCTGAGAAGGTATTTTGGCCGTGGTTCAGCCCATATGTGCCTACCACATTGTCAGCAAGTAACCTCCGTGAATGAGAGTCTTAAACCACATACTCATGCCCGAGATTCGCCTCATTGATCAACCATCCAGTCATAGTGTATGATTGTCTTATAATGAGGTGACCGAGAAATTGAATCTAATGATTATGCTGCTGAAGTTTCAAGTGTACTGATCTCCGTTATCTTCAGGTTTGTCTCGGAAGTTTTGTGTTTCCCTAAACGTTCGCCAACGATGGCTTCAGTTCCCCCCCCCATCCTCAAATGCATGTCCACGAAATCCTTCAGGTTCCCCAGATGTGCCTCGTCTTGTAGCAACAACAAAAATCTCCCGTGGAATCTAGAATTCGCCTCAGTCCCAGTGATTTCGCCCAGTAATTTAACGAAATTCGCCCGAGGAAAAAAAGAAGAAGAAAATAGTTCTGAGCCACTAGACTGCTTTCCTGTTAGAGGGATTATTTCGTCTACGGGAAGATATATATATATATATTATCCCTGGGGATAGGGGATTAAGAATACTTCCCACGTATTCCCTGCGTGTCGTAGAAGGCGACTAAAAGGGGAGGGAGCGGGGGGCTGGAAATCCTCCCCTCTCGTTTTTTTTTTTTTTTAAATTTCCAAAAGAAGGAACAGAAGGGGCCAGGTGAGGATATTCCAAAAAAGGTCCAGTCCTCTGTTCTTAACGCTACCTCGCTAACGCGGGAAATGGCGAATAGTTTAAAAGAAAAAGAAATATATATATATATATATATATATATATATATATATATATATATATGTATGTATATATATATATATCAATACTTTTACTTTTTTTTCCGAAGCGGTACAAAATCCAGTCCAGGATTTCCACACACACTCAGCAGTGGCCGTCAGATCCGTTTCAAGGACGGAAGTGACGCCTTTGAGACCATAGTGTGTGTGTGTGTGTGTGTGTGTGTGTGTGTGTGTGTGTGTGTGTGTGTGTGTGTAGGGGGGGGTTAGTTCCGGGAGTACTGGCGACAGCATAGCGAGATTTCCCCACATACTCGTCCCATTCCCTGGATTCGCATCCCCGCTCCGTACTCGCCTCGCGTACCGCGAGATCCACTTCAGTGCCTCGCATTTCACCTTCACCAAACCCTCTCCCTTCAGCAGTCTTCCCTAGATTCACCCATTGGTCGTACGACTAACCCCTGCAACGTTGAAATGGCGTCTCGGAACCCCAGAGTTCACCTCACGACCTTCGGATGAGGCGCGCTCAGACACCGTCAGAATCACTCATCGCTCCGAGTCACTTATGTTTCCCCCACAACCGCAAAATCTCTCTCTCTCTCTCTCTCTCTCTCTCTCTCTCTCTCTCTCTCTCTCTCTCTCTCTCTCTCTCTCTCTCTCTCTCATCAGCCCAAATTCAACCCACGACTGCAAGTTTCGTCCTTGATAGCCAGATTCCAGCCTGCATCCTAATTTTTGGAGAAAGAGATTCTGATTCCTTCGTGGTGATACAAAAGAATGAAAAAAGAAAAGGTTTTTGCGTTACATATCCACATTACATTTCTAGTATTCGTACGTCTCATTCTGACCTCCTTTCTTGTGTGCTGTCTTACATGTACTCCGCTACATGCATTCTCTCTCTCTCTCTCTCTCTCTCTCTCTCTCTCTCTCTCTCTCTCTCTCTCTCTCTCTCTCTCTCTCTCTCTCTCTTAGGTCCATATATTCCATTCTTCATCAAGTACTTGTCAGAACTATGTATGTTTAACTGAAGTGCACATTATTCACTGTCGTAAAGGATACAGTGTTTACATGTACTTCCTCTTACATTACACGATTCGATACCTATGATACCCCCTTGTGTGTTATCTAAGGCTTCGTCTCTGTTATCTAATCATGTTTGAGATACAATTCCGTATAGGTATATCTTGTTTCTGTTACCTCAGCGTGTAGTAACCCGGTATCTCTAACGTACTCTCTTACGTAATGCCTGGTACCGTTGCTTCCCTCCTATCGCAGCCCACATTATTCCTCTCCTTCTCATGTACTACCCCTCTGTACACGCACATACCCCTTTCTATACACAACTCGAGTACCTATACTTTTAGTAGTTAAGCAGCTTTTTTTTTTCTACTTCCTTCACCTGTATTACTCTTTCGATATATATTTGACTAAATGCAGACTTTATCATCTCCAAAACCACCGCCCTCATATGAGAAAGGAAACCTTATTACATATACCCCCCTTTGTATGGACACCTCCTCCTCTTACGTATTCAAGTACCTGTGTAGTGTCCTTGCGTGTGCTGTAGCCCCGTATACTAAGCCCCTTTATGCGCCACGCCCTTGCGTGTCCTGCCACCCCCTCCTTGTGCAGGGAACGTGATCGCCGTCTTGGCTCCGACACCGGTAATCCCCTGGTGCGGCCCATTCTCATTCCCCCGCGTCTTGGCTCGGATACCTCCTCCGCCCCGCTCACCCACCTGCGTCTAGAGTTGTACGGATTTCCTCAGCTTCCTCTGGTGTGTACGTGTGGCGGAGGTGGGAGGAGGGGAGTCGACTGGTGAGGGAGGGAGGTGTAACTGCTTTGCTGCGACGTACACACACACGCACAGCTCGTCGCCATGCTTTGTGTGGTGGTGCTGCGTGCTGCTGGTGCCTGACAGTAAGGTGAAGCTGTGTCTGTCAGGCGCCTGCCTGTGGTGCTGTGGCTGGAAGCGGGCCGCGTCCGTCCCCCGTTCCTCCACTACCTGCACTGAGGAAGTAGTAAGCCGACTCCTATCACAAGCAAGTGAAAAAATAGAAAAGAAAGAAAAAATTCAGATTTATATTACGTGTTTAGGTAGAGGCTATACTAGTGTTTGTTGATGGAATGCGGTTTGCTGACGCTGCGATGGTTGAAGGCTTGGCCTGGCTCTGGTTGTGGCGAGTGTTATCGGGTTCCCGTTGCGCTGGTGTCTACCTCAGGCCAGAAGGATCGTACGGGGAAACGTTGCTGCTTGTTCGTTCCACACGTTTTTTCATGGCACTGAGGAGTAGTGGTGTTAAAACAAGTACATCTGGTGTCCAGAGCAATGTTGGTTAGTGCTGTGTCCAGAGCCATGGTGCCAGTAATGTGACCAGAGCCATGTTACCAGTGATTTATCCACGGCTATGTTACCAGTGATGTGACCTGAACTATGCTACCAGTGTTGTGAGCAGAGCCATGTTACCAGTGATTTATATCCAGGGCCATGTTACCAGTGACGTGTCCAGATCTATGTTACCAGTGATGTGACCAGAACTATGCCAGCAGTGATGTGACCAGGGCCATGTTACCAGTGATGTGACCAGAACCCTGTTACCAGTGTTGTCCACAGCCATGTTGCCAGTGTTGACCAGAACTGTGTTACTAGTGCTATGTCCAGAGCCAAGTTAACAGTGATGTAACCAGTACTATGTTACCAGTGGTGGCGTCTGGAACCATGTTACCAATGCTGTGTCTAAACCATGTTACAAGTGATGTGACTAGAACCATGTTATCAGTGCTATGTCCAGAACCATGTTTGAGGTTGATGTATTCAGAACCATGTTACCGATGTTGTGACCAGAGCCACGTTACCATTGTTGTATCTAGAATCATGTTACCAGTGCTGTCTATAGAACCATGTTACCAGTGCTCGGTGCAGAACCATTTTATCAGCACTGTGGGTAGAGCCATGTTATCAGTGCTGCGTCCACAACCACGTCACCCGTACTGTGTGCAGAACCCATGTTATTACTCTGCGTTTGCGTTTAGAACCACGGTTTTAGTGACGTGTACATGAAACAGCTGGAATTCCACATAAAGGGAGAGAAAGAAAAGTGTGTTTGATAGTTGCTTTAGTGTGTGTGTGTGTGTGTGTGTGTGTGTGTTACGATGATTGGCGAGAGCTTCCTGTTTGAATAGCATTGTTTTTAGGGTAGCTGTCGATTGGGTCTACTGGGCTAGGGGGGTAGTGGAAGGCGTGAGGAAGGGGGGTGGAGGATAAGGTCGTGTTCCACCAGGATAGGGTTATTCTGTGGGGAAAACCGAAGCCATAAGCCCTGGAGGAGTGTAGCCAGCTGTGCGTGTGTGTGTGTGTGTGTGGTGAGCTCAAGCTACCGACTCATGCAGATTATCACCCACGAGGTCATGTGGGAGTATTTCATATCGTGTTAAAGGACGTCGTTTGATGGAGTCAAGAAAGCGTGTGAGCTGATGGTCTGCAAGGCGCACTGGGTAGATACTAAATTAGCAGCGTACAAACGGTATATTACCGGACGGGTGTGTTGTAAGTGACGCAAACACTTGGGGTCTTTGTAACGAGGTGGTGTGCCTCAAGGTGGTGTTTTTAACCTCCTCTCACGTTATTTCAGTGGGGGTAAGTACGCGAGAGAGACTTATGGTTGCTTGTTTAGTAACAGTGTCGTGAGTGTGAGCCAAAGGACCTACACTGGACTGGCTCGAGGACATTGTACAGGCTGCAAACCCAACATGTAATACGCTTAGTGTGTTTGAGAGACTCCAGTGTTTCTCTGCTGTATCATTTACTTCGATGTTTGATCTCGCATCTTTTCTTTCTCCATCTGTGTAAGGAACAGATAATAATGTAATAATTATTTTTTTATGATTTCATTATTCATGAATCACATTTGAGGATTAAGTAGCGGCTGGACGAGCGTCACTAGATCGAGCGTCTGGCATTAATCCTTGGCTTCCCTTGTCAAATAACTGTCGGATCTGGTCGTCTTACAGTCTGATGAACTTCTTGTGTCTGGCCAGAGGAGGAGGGAGGAGGAGTGGTGGTCAGCGAGGAGTGGGTGAGTCACCCGGGCTCATTTAATGAGTTACAACCACAGTGTTGCAAGTTTTATCATTCGGACGTCTTGGTCATTCGTCAGCCTTACTCATCATCGCCACTTCTGTCCCTTTAGACTCTCCGCGTAGGCTGAGTTGACGAGGGATCTCCTCTCCCTCCCACTTGCACACTCGACGTGCGTTCCAGTTTAATTCCTGTCGGCTCTGCTCGCATAATTAGCTGTGAGATTAGCTGGTTACCTCACTGTGAACGGGATTAGAAATCCGTTGGGTGTGATGACGTGAGTCTGGCCGAAATTGCATTGTGCCCGCGGGTCGCCGTCGCCGTCGGGGCAAGTGAGGGGGGGTGCAAGGCGACGCGAGTGGGGACGGGGGTGGGGTAGTGAGCTAGCTAGCTCGGCTCGCTCGCTGGTCACAGTGCCTGCCATTGAAGGGGACCGGCGCCATGGTGCTCCGGGAGGTATATTTTCGACTAATGTACACGCCGCGGCCGTGGGGGCCAAGCCATTAAGAGGGGTCTCTGCCTCCGTCGACCGTACGGGATTTTGTTCGAGCGTCGTCTAAGGCATGACTTGTGGCATCCATCCATGCCCATAGCCGACCCAGAGGTCCCCGGTTGACTCCCTTTTCTCCGTTTCTGTTCATTTATGTTCATGATTTTTTCATGGCTGGCTGTACGTAACTAAAAGGGTAGTGTTGTGGTACTCTGCCTCGAGCTATTGTGTTGCTGTGGTACACTGCAACGAATCATTGTGTTGCTGTACCATTGTGTCTCTGTACCATTATGCTGGTGTAAAACTTTGACGTGGAAGAGAAACTCGGAAATTCAGTGTAGAGTATGGCAGCAACACAGGAAGGAAATGCTCCACACGGGAACCCATTTAGTGTCGAAGACCCGGGGTTCTAGTGGCGTTTGAGACAAGAGACGGGATTATATTTTCGTATGAGGCAAGACACGGGGTTGTAGTATCGTATGAGCCAAGACACAGGGTTATGGTGGCGTATGAGGCAAGACACGGGGGTTATAGTATCGTATGAGCCAAGACACAGGGTTATGGTGGCGTATGAGGTGGGGATACGGAGTTATAGTATCGTATGAGCCAAGACACAGGGTTATGGTGTCGTATGAGGCAAGACACGGGGGTTATAGTATCGTATGAGCCAAGACACAGGATTATGGTGGCGTATGAGGTGGGGGCACGGGGTTATAGTATCGTATGAGCCAAGACACAGGGTTATGGTGGCGTATAAGATGGAGACACGGGGTCTCACAGATACTGTGGCAGTACCTGATGTCTTGAGTGCCCGAGGCCGTTTTGGTGGAGATGGAAGACCGTCACTTTCCCACTACCGCCGCGCAGGTTTTGGGTTGCCGCCTTGTGACTCACCAGTCAACCAAGGTCGCTAAGATGCTGAGGCTTTTTGCAAAGGGCCCTGGGCGTGGCCACCTCCCAGGTGCGCGCACGTGTGCCTGGCGACTGGCTGGTTAGCGGGTGTGGTGCTCGTCTCTGTAGCTTTTGTGTTCCTTTGTGGCTACAACGAGAGTGAGTTTGGTCGTTGTGTCTGCGAGAGTGAGTGAGTTTGGGTTGTGTGGCTCCACGGGGAAAGTGAAATTTGGTGGTGTCCGTTGTGTGTGTGTGTGTGTGTGTGTCCTCGAAAATGAGTTTGTGTGTGTGTGTGTGTGTGTGTGTGTGTGTGTGTGTGTGTGTGTGGGAAGGTCGGTTTGACTGTATACGTGTTTCCACGAAAGCTAGTGTGTATGTGTGTGTGTGTGTGTGTGTGTGTGTGTGTGTGTGTGTGTGTGTGTGTGTGTACGAAAGTGAGTTTGGTAATGTTTGCTTCTCTCGATGGTGTCACTGCAGTGGGCAGGGATGTGTTTTGTCTGCCCCCCCTGTACACATAGCAGTGGTTGACGTGATTAGTTTCTTTGTCCGCTGTTGGGTGGCGTCTGGTGCTGGTGGTCATGACTTGCTGGCTGGTTAGTTCCGTGTGCATGTTAATGATGGCCGATGTTGGAACTTGTTTGCATCTTAAAGGTCTTCGGTAGTGGAACTGTTTGCATCTTGATGGTGTTCGGGATCGGAACTGGTTGCATCGTAATGGTGTGTCTCATGTTTACATTTTAATTGTGTACGGTAATGGATCTCTTTGCATCTTGATGGTGTGTGGTTATGGAATTGTTTGCATCTTAATAGTGACCGGTAATGGAACTGTTTACATCGTAACGATGTTCGGGAACGGGACTGTTTGCATTTTAATGGTATCTGGTCGCGGTTTGTCGTTGTTTGTTTGCCTCATAATGCCATCCAGTGTTGGGATGGGTTTTGCTTGTTTGATGAGGACATGTTCGTATGAGTAGTTACCACTGTTTGGTCCACGGTGACGTGACACTTAGGGGCGTGGCTAGCTCTGTTTGCTCCCCGGTAACGTAACACTCTACGGGTGTGGCTACCCCTTCTGTTTGACGTGACACAGGGGCGTGGCCCACTTTGTCTCCCACTTGCCCTCGTTGTAGTCATGGTTGTATTGACGATGTCACAGTACATGGTGGAGGGAGAGGGCGTGGCCGTGTCCTGCCAGTACCCGGTGAGGCGTGGCCGTGTCCTGGCTCGTACTCGGTGATGTCACAGCGGAGGACATGGTTGTGCTGTCCTGGCACTCAGCGGTGTCACGTCAGGTGGCATGGCTACGATCTCCTGTCACTCGGGAGTGTATTGAGGGTAGATAGAAATCGGGACGACCACTCGTAGGCGACGCTGCCGTAGGCTTGGTTTAAGAAGCGAGTCTATTACAGCTTCCTACCAGTGTTTCGGATATGGTTAGGATTGCATGATCCTTTTTCCGCGGTCAGTACTTTTTTAAATGGGGGGTAGGATTGCATGCATCTGTTCCTTGGACGCCACGATTTGGACGTAGTTAGGATTGCATGCTTTTTTTTTTTTGGTCACGTCTTTTTAGTGGGCGTGGCTTCATTATGTTTGCAAAAGCCACAGCAGTGGATTTAGTGTGTTTTATACTTGTTTTTCTGTAACAGTACCCTTTAGGGAATGGCTTGGAGATATGTGTCATGCTCTTGGCTTTATGGACCATGGTGAGACGTGGTTAACTGGGAGAGACAGAGGAATGAAAGGAAAGGCTTTTCCTTTTTGAGGCAGTTGTCAAAGCTCAGGTAAGCAGACCCTCGCGGGGAACAGACGTGTGTGTGGGGGGGGGAGTGGTGCAGGGCGTCACGACCTCACACTTATCGAGAGGGAGTGGAGTGGAAATTGAATGAGTAGGGGCGCGGCACGGTGCACTTGTCGGGTGGGAGGGTGGAGGAAGTGGAGAAGGTGGAAGGAAAGACGGTAGATTTAACTGTCTGGTGCACTTGTCGGATGGGAATGTTGAGGAAGTGGAGAAGGTGGAAGGAAAGACGGTGGATTTAACTGTCTGGTGGGTGTGGAGGAAGTGGAGTGCGTATAAGAGGGGCAAGAACCGCCAACCTGCTACGAGGGAGCTTGAAGGAGCGGAAATGCACTTATCGGGGAGGAATCTGATCGAATGCTGCAGGGGGAAGGAAGGAAAGGTGGGGGAAAAATCGTGGATTTTGGAAAAACTTTTGGTAAACAAGAACTTTCCTCCTCTCCATCCTCTTAGCCATTAGGAACCTTGGCGATGAAGGCGAGGCTTTCGAAATTCGTGCTGCGGGTCCTTCATACACAAGCAGTGGGAAGCGTAGATATTTCTCTTTGTGTACCTAATGATTATCAGTGTCATAGTTTCCAGTCCTGGACAGAACTCCATGTTGGCACCTGGCTTTAAACGTGACGTAGAAGATGATGAAGGAGAAATCAAAAGACAGCAAAAGAGAAATCGAAAGATGTCAAAGAGTTTTTGAGTGAATGAGAAAATAAAGATACGCATGAAGAACCTACTTGAGTACCTCACAAAGGTCATCGTATGTAAATTAGTTAACAAATGCCTAGCCAAACATGAGAAATAATGGATTCTCACTGAGAGACAGCTCTCGTCTGATTCTGTAGTTGCAGACGCATGCTAACGAAGCTGGGCCGGGTCTCTCTCTCTCTCTCTCTCTCTCTCTCTCTCTCTCTCTCTCTCTCTCTCTCTCTCTCTGACCTAAAGAAAAACAACAAAAACATGCCGGCCTTCGTCGGTCAGGGTCATACGACATCAAAGTGACCATGGGGGGCTAAAGGTACAGTTTTATATATATATATATATATATATATATATATATATATATATATATATATATATATATATATATATATATATATGCATGCAAGGTAGCTCATGCTGTCTTATGCTGGCCACGCCTGTGTGTTGGAGTAGCTAACTGTCACACCCGCCAAGGATAAGTGTACACAGCGGTGAGGCCACCGTCGCTCAGCGCCCCCTCACCCTCGCTTCCATGATGTCAGAAACTCTCCAAGCGACCCCCTCCTCCCCCAGCCTGGGACGTGCCATTGTGTCCAGCCGGCCCCCGTCCTCACTTGACCTCTTGTCTGGTCCTTGTTTGGGCGGCGGCAAGGGTCACACTAGCTCATGTACCTGACGTTCCCTCCCTCAGCGTCCACGGAAATCTCGTTGTTTACGAAATATAATGACGGATATGCCTGATAGAAAATGCGTCTGTCCCGTGGCCGATGCCTTCCGTAAAAGCACCCCGAAATATTCTAACTGTATCAGATCTTACGTTCCCGAGGAGCCGCTCAGAAGTTCTCGTGAGAGAAGTGGAAGTTCTGCCACTGGGCCTCCTCCTCCTCCGCCGCCGCCGGAGCTTCTCCCTAACATGGCCATGTTGTCGTGGAGGACGACGAAGGCGACGAGACGAGACGGTGGAGAGAGAGAGAGAGAGAGAGAGAGAGAGAGAGAGAGAGAGAGAGAGAGAGAGAGAGAGAGAGAGAGAGCGGGAAAATTGAGCAAGTGGAATTTATTGTTTTCTTCTCTTTTTTTTTTACCATGAGGTTTCTTCCACTTTAGGAGATCTCTCTCGTCAGCTGGAGGCTTGTTCTGTCTCCTCCTCCTCCTGCTGGTTCTTAGTGCTGCTCTAGTTGATAGTGCATTCATGTGTAAGAGACGCATGTGGCAGTATATATATATATATATATATATATATATATATATATATATATATATATATATATATATATATCCATCTGTGTTTTGTTACTATTTGCTTCTGAAGACGTGTTGGAATACACGAAAGCGCTTAAGCAGATTTTCCTGCTTTGATTTTCCTTCGTGGTCTATATATATATATATATATATATATATATATATATATATATATATATATATATATATATATATACATATATTAGGAGAATATGGGCAACACCAAACATTTGAGGCAGGCCATCTTTACCAACGGTAGCACAGTCCTGCTCGAAGCACTGCCGTTGTACGTTTTCTCTTGTTTAAGTACTACATTGTTATGTTTTTTTTTTCTACCCGCTCCTGTATCTTTGGAGGTTGATCTGACGCTGTTCCCCGCACTTGTATTCTTGGAGGTTCGTATGACGTTATTCCCTGTTCTTGTAATTTTGGAGGTTCGTCTGTACCTTCTCAGCGCGATCTGGGACCCAGCCATTAGTTTCTTCTCTGATCAATAATGCTGTTTGAGGCCGGTGTGGTGTCTCCAGGTGTACGGACCCTCTTGGTAGTTTGCGAGTAATGACAGAATAAAGATGTAGTTTGCTGATACCATCTAAGTAAGGCGGGAGGATAAGTGTCAAGGTTGGACCTGCTCTCTGTTACGGTCTATTTACGTAAGAGGTATTGGAAGACCCCGCTAGCCTCGGTGTTTTGTGTGCTCACATAGGGTTTCCTGCCAGACTCGGGAGTGTGTGTGTGTGTGTGTGAGAGAGAGAGAGAGAGAGAGAGAGAGGGTACCTACGACGAGATTCTGCCATTAGACAGGGCCAGCGCGTAACGTTCGCCGCATATATTGTATTTCCCCATCCCCCCCGGACAACGTATTCCCGCACATTTCTGCTTTTTTTTTTTTTTTTTTTTTTCAGCCTGGATTTGTGCAGTGCCTGCAGCAGTGCGTCCTGCTTTACATAGGTATTCACTCTTGGTCGTCGTCTGAATACTCGAGTGTTATTCCCGGATGCCGGAATTGTAAATAAACCTCAACAAATGGAAAAACTATTCATGTGTGTCCAGGTTCTGGGAGGCGCGTTTGGGCTGCATTCTCCCGCTGGGGGAGGGAGGAGGAACTGTCTGTTAAGAGTGCTCTGTTTCTATCCTAGCACAGTGCCTGGGTGAGAGTCTGTTGAAACTTCAGTTTCTACCTTACCGCTGCCACAGGGTGAGGATCCGCGGAGACTGACACAGACTTCACTACCTTCAGGAAGACAGAGGAAGCGTCCGATGTTCCCACGTTACTTTCATATCACGTGCGGAGGTGTGTCTTCATCCTGCGTGGACGTTCCTAAGTATTGGCTGTACCTTCGGCCCTTGAATGATATTCGTAGAGTGAGGCAAGAATATCAGGCGTGAACGGTTCTCGGCAAGAATATTCAGAATACTCTTGTCTTCTCTGTCGCCATTTTTGCGATATCTTTCTCTTCCTCAGTCCGTTCTTCCCTTCCACCTTCCCAGCCCTTCTTTCATGTCTCCTGTCCATGGTCCCCACCTCTTCCCATCTTCCTGGTCCTCGCTACATCTCTCCCCTTCTTCCCCATCCCATCGTTCGTTCGCTTTCTCCCCATTTTATTGCATCATATTTTACCTTCTCTTTTTTTTTCTTTGAATTACTTTTCTTCCTCTCCTCTTATCCCAACTCGTGGATATCACTCTCTTTTTCTTGCTATTCTCCTTTTATTTATCTTACCGCCTATTTAATTTTGATCATATATATATATATATATATATATATATATATATATATATATATATATATATATATATATATATATATATAATGTCCTTTCCAGTGTAACCTTCTAACCATTGCGCTCTCCACTGCTCAGACATTCCCGTCTTTCCTTTCTCCCAGCCTCTCCCCATAAACCATACCCCCCTCACGCTCTCCCCATATTTTTTCCTCTTCCCCCTCCTGCCTTTACCCCTTTTCCCCTCTGCAGCCCCCCACCCCGAGCTCCTCTTCCTCCTCACCATCCCCCTCCGCCGCCACCACCTTATACCCTACGCCTCTCCCATATCTTTTCCAAAGTTCCTTGAAGGGAGGGAAGAAGTAAGAGAAATCCTTTTTGAAACGGTTAGCAAATTTACCTTTCCACCCCTCTTTCCCTTAACGCCCTGGTATCTGTAACACTCTCTCTGCCTCTCAGGTCCTCCTCATTAAGCCCTAAGCCCCAGACAACTTTGACGAACTTTTCTCTGGCTGGCTCCCCGAGCGATGTGAGTAGGGGAGGCTGGCTTGGAGCAGGGTCGTCTGCTAGTTTCCACCCTCCTCTCAAGTATACGTAAAGGGGGGCTGAGTTGGTGCCGGTTACAGGGAGCTGTTCACAGAGGCGGGATCGCGTCTCTCTGTAGCCAACAGACGAGTGTGCAGACGTGGCGCTAGTTAATCCGTTTTTCCATTACCGTTTTGAATGCAACGGGTGAAACGTGTGTGTGTGTGTGTGTGTGGAGAAAGTAACAAGGAGGCCACAAGATGTTGTCACTGCTAGAAGTAAGGCGGATCGACAGGTGCTGTTGGCACATTGGCCTGTCTGGAGACGTTAAGTCATGCGAGTCGTTAAAGTTCGTGACCAGAGATAAGGAAACACAAGGGAGCATTGTGTTCTCGACTGTTGTGGAAACTTGAGGCTTTTGAGGGATGTGTCCCAAAACAGACTCTTTAAGAAGAGCCACAACACTTTATTGTTCATAATGAGATACCTAAGACTCTGCCGTTCTTGTCCGATTTTTGTATGTAGCTGATAAGCTTAATGTGCGAATGATAAGAAAATAAGCTTATGTCATGGACGGACTTCACCATCCTTGAGCATAATAATCATGTGAGGAGGGGGGAGTTGGTTGGGCTAGTGAGAGATGCCCTTGTGGACAGGCCCAGGGCTACTCTGAAGACCAGGGGAGAAGGAAGACGAGGAGCGGGAGAATGTGGGGAGTGAGATTGAGTTGAGGGAATGAAGAGGATTGGAGTATTAAGATGTAGAGGGGGTGTTGAGTCAGGAAATAGGAGGGGTTGGAGTCGAGTTACAAGGTAGGAGGGATAGAGTGAGAGGGAGAGAGGCTGTGAACCGCGCATTTTGTTGCACCATAGGATTGGTGAAGAACGAGGTCGTGTATATAATCGGGGTTGGTCAGGCCTGTAATCATGGGGAAAGGTCACACATCAGCGGACTTTAAAAACACATTACGCAGGCCTTAAGCTAACATCAGGTCTCCATTACGATGATGCTGGTGGTGCTTTCTGTGTGTGTGTGTGTGTGTGTTGTGTGTGTGTGTGTGTTGTGTGTGTGTGTGTGTGTGTGTGTGTGTGTGGAGAAACTCCCCATGCTCATGTGCATTCCACGATAACCAAAGTGTTGTAACCCTTCGCTCCTTCAGCGGAACGCGTTTCAGAATCTGTGCTTCTGCCACGGTCATGAAGAGTTTGGAAACAGGGGTGACAGCTGCTGTTGTATTATGCCACCAGTGATGGCGCAGCTTCTCTTAAGTGTTGAGGGCTTTTCTTTTTTTTTTTTTTTTTTTGGCGCACAGCAGATGCTTCCCCTGCTGATGACGCAGCTTCACTTGAGAGAAAAAAAAAAATCGCGCGAGTTGATTCCATGGACGTAACTTGCTCAGCTAATATTGGACGACTCATGTATCTTGCTTCACATAGGTTGTAGCTTGTGTTTGTTTTTGTTGCCTCTGTGTCTTTCTAAACCTTACGTTCGTCAGTGAATTATCTTTTATATATATACGTTTTGGTTTGCATATATTTGTATGTCTGTCTGTCTCTTTACATCATATTTACCAAGGACTTTTTCTGGTTTCCGTATCTCTTTTCTTTTTTACTCATGTTTTAGCTTGTATTTATATCTCTGTCCGTCTGTCCCTGTTCAGGTTATGATTCATACGTTTAGGCTTCTGCTTATTTTTTTTATGTCTGTCTGTTTCTCTGTCTCTCTGTGTATCGAGAGCAACACGAGAGCGTTCCGTTGTGCCTTGTACGGACTGGGCAACAAGGGTGGGTAGCAGCTGCTGAGAGCGGTGGTTGGCGAGGCTGTGGTGCGCTCTGGGGGCCCCAGTGTCACACCCTGAACGTGACGACATTATTAGCTGCCACGTTGTCAGGGGCAAGGGGAGCGTCGAGCACGGGGGGAGCGCCGAACGCAAGGGAGTGGAGGGAGGGCACGTGTGGATGTCGAGCACAGGGGAGCATCGCGTATCCATCTTTGAGCGGCGAGCACGTGGGAGCGGTGATCAGATGGGGGCTTCAAGCACGTGGGGGGGACATCGATTATGTGGGAGCTTCAAGTATCGTGGGAGAGAATGTGACAAAGAGTCAGATGTGAGTGTCTGGGTGAGGGGGAGGGCGGGATAGACTGAGGCATGGAGTTAAAAGGCAGGAAAAGCGAGGGAAAAACAAAAACGAGGACACGTCAAAGAAAACTTGGCAAGAGATAGAGCGTTGATGGAGTAGGGAGGAAGGAAGGAGGATGTGAGAGGAAGAAGATATAAGGGTTAATTTTCGCTCCTCAGAGTAGACATGTGAGGTTGAGTTTGTGTTTTAGGGGAGTGTGTGAGGC
Source organism: Panulirus ornatus (assembly GCF_036320965.1). Lineage (NCBI taxonomy): Eukaryota > Metazoa > Arthropoda > Malacostraca > Decapoda > Palinuridae > Panulirus > Panulirus ornatus. The sequence goes on along the minus strand of NC_092266.1, from coordinate 25,151,183 downwards.
GGGGGTTCGTCAGGGAGTGTGCGGTGGAGGCGTGTTGAGGAGTATTTTGCAGAGGTGCGTTGGACACTCTGGGGCCGAGGTGTGTTGTGCGTTCAGAAATTGTGTTGGGGAGTATATGGTGGGGGTTAGGTGGGGAAATATGTGGCGGAGGTGTGTTGGGGAGTATGTTGAGGGAGGAAAGCGTGTTACAGTGAGTGTGTTTTGGCGTCGCAAGCCACATATGGTGGCCACCAGCTCTAAGGACTGAGGGGTACGGTCAGGGAGAGGTAAAGGGGGCGGCGGTGGTGGTGCTAGTCCAGTTGTAGCCCAGAGCTCTCTGTCTGGCCTCCTCCGTGGGAACCCCTTCCCGACCTGATCCTCCTCACACCACGAGTGTTTAATGCTTTAACACCAACACCTTTGAGTGTCACCAAGGGCCTCACGCCGCAAGAGAAATGCAGTGCTGAACGACTTGCACTTATCTGTCCAAATAGTTTTGTTTGAAGAAACTGTAATGCCAGTAATGCCTTGTCATCTTGTTTACCTTCCCTCTATGGAGAAACTGGATTCCAAGGAACTCTTGCCTGTGTGTGTGTGTGTGTGTGTGTGTGTGTGTGATAAGGATAGTTAGTTCCTCGCCATGGACCTGCGCAGCGGGCGGTTGGTCTCACTGTTTAAGGACAGACACTGTCGGTATAAAAAGAAAAAAAGAGAAAGATATGATCTTCGTGTCACACTGACGTGCGCGCCCTTCGTATAGATGATACAGTTGAAGAATGTCTCCTTAACGCCTTTGTACCTTAACCTAGTGTGGATTAATGTTGTAGTAGTGGCTTGTAACTTGCCTCACCTTGAGTGGCTGTCATCACTTGCCGTAGCACGTGGGGCTGGTAAACGGAGTGATCCACTGCTGGCTATCCGCTGCTGGCGTCTGCACGCCAGTTGTCTCCCAAAGTATGCTTTGCTTTCAGTCCTGCTACCATCACCTGTACATGATGCAGTGATGAGTGTGAACTTGGTTGAGGAACTCGAGAGCTCGTGGCTTCTGGCCAGCACATGAGTGTGTGTGTGTGTGTGTGTGTGTGTGTGTGTCACGCCATGGCCTCGCATGTCGCAGGCGCTCAGCCACGTGTAACAAGCTGTCATGCCTGTGTTATGACACCAGCCTTGACATGAGCGAGGTTGTTATGCAAAGGCTCATATTCCATGCCGATGACGTCGGCCTTTTGTTATTTTCTGTGACGTTAAAGGAACAGATTCGTGTCCACAGTGCTAGTCAAACATGTCAAGACTACAGGTGTGTGTGTATATATATATATATATATATATATATATATATATATATATATATATATTTAATGATCATCATGATGAACGTCGGCTTTTGAAACTTGAAGTTTATCCAGTGACAATTCTCTCTCTCTCTCTCTCTCTCTCTCTCTCTCTCTCTCTCTCTCTCTCTCTCTCTCTCTCTCTCTCTCTCTCTCTCTCACCTGGCTGGGCTCCTCGCAGGGCTTTCCTTGTGGAACTACATCGGTTGAGTGCCATTTACCTGTGAGCTCTGAGACTCCAAGTTATGTTCGGACGTATGTGCGTCGTCCACATATATAATCCACCCCCCCCCCCCCACACCCAGAGGTCACGTCCACACATAAGTCACTCCTACACCCAGGGGTCACGTCCTCGCAGAAGTCACTCCTACACCCAGGGGTCACGTCCACACATAAGTCATTTCTACACCCAGGGGTCACGTCCACACATAAGTCACTCCTACACCCAGGGGTCACGTCCTCACATAAGTCATTTCTACACCCAGGGGTCACGTCCACACATAAGTCACTCCTACACCCAGGGGTCACGTCCTCACATAGTCACTCCTACACCCAGGGGTCACGTCCTCACATAAGTCACTCCTACACCCAGGGGTCACGTCCTCACATAAGTCACTCCTCCAGCCAGAGGTCATGCCAACACACAACTCACCCCCCCTACGCACACACAGATCACATCTTCATACAAGGGCAAGCCCACAAGCATCGCCCGCCAGCTCACAATGCACACTCCTATTTACAAGACACACACACACACACACACACACACACACACACACACACACACACACACACACACACACACACACACACTGAACATTGCCACATACTAGGATCATTCACACGCTTGGTGAGGGGCTGTGCACATAGTGTATGTGGTCCTGTGCCACATACTAGGATCATTCACACGCCTGGTGAGGGGCTGTGCACATAGTGTGTGTGGTCCTGTGCCACATACTAGGATCATTCACACGCTCGGTGAGGGGCTGTGCACTTAGTGTATGTGGTCCTGTGCCACATTCTAGGATCATTCACACGCTCGGTAAGGGGCTGTGCACTTAGTGTATGTGGTCCTGTGCCACATGCTAGGATCATTCACACGCTCGGTGAGGGGCTGTGCACTTAGTGTATGTGGTCCTGGGATTACCTCTTCAACAACTGGAGGTGTTTCAAGACTTGTTTTTTTCCCCTCCGGTTGGTGGATTTGGCTGGACGTTGACGGCCTTAATTAATGACCCCGGGCAGTTCAGATAGGCCTAAGCTCAACCCTTCTATATATGGGGCGCCTCCATGAATATCATCTTCTCACCCACAGAACATAATCCCATTCACAGGGCTCGAACAGACCGCGGCCACACACATCTACACACACACACACACACACACACACACACACACACACACACACACACACACACACACGAGCCATGAAGAGTAGGGTGACTTAGAAGGTGCATCCATGGTACAGGGCAGCAACCACACACACACAGTTCGGAACTGTGCAGTGAGTGTGCGAGTTGGTCGCGTCTGTGCAGTGAATGTGTAGGTCGTTCGAAGCTGTACAGTGACCGTGTAAGTCGTTCGCGTTTGTGCAGTGAATATGTGTAGGTCGTTCGAAGCTGTACAGTGAATGTGTAGGTCGTCCTGGACTGTACAGTGAGTTTGAAGCTGGTATGAACACTATAATTTTCACGGGAGGCGGAGGAGGAGGAGGAGGGAGCTGAGTGTATGTGCAGCATCCATTACTTTTTCTCTTATTTCAGTGGATGGTTGTGGGTGCAGGAGGGAGAGAGACGGTTGGACGGAGAGACAGGAGACGGTTGCAGAGCGTCACTGTATTGTGTATAGGCTTACTGAAGGGCGGGAGTTGTCTGTTGAATTATGTATTTCTATCGCTTTATTTTTTTTTTTATATGTACACTCCGGTATACGAGTCGTCTGTTGAATATGTATTTCTGGCCTTTTGTTCTATTTTCTTTTCTCATATATATATATATATATATATATATATATATATATATATATATATATATATATATATATATATTCACCCCCGATATACACTACTCACCGTTCAGTGCATGTGTGTGTGTGTGGGGCGGCCATAAAATACACATTAAGGAGTCATTACCGTTGTCCCGTACATGCTGGCGGGAGGGACGTGAGCGTCGTTGGCATCCAGATAGCGGCTTCCCTCACTCCCGCGGAACACGACACGCCACTCCCGCCGGCAGTTCTCCAGGGGCGTGGCTTCCTGATAAACTGATAAGGGCGATGGGCGTGGTCTTGATCGGGCTCCCCCAGGCCCGTGTGTGTGTGGCTATTGGTTGTGTCTGGATGTGTAAGCGAGTATTAAACTTACTTTAAAACTTCAGAAGTGAGTGAGCGCTCGTTAAAGTAGGCTAACTGATGAAAAAAAAAAGACATCGAGATGAAGGGTGTTCGGCGCTGTAGTGGTTGTGGTTCGTTCGCTCTTGTGGTAGGGAGGGTTAATCACGAGTGTGGAGGGGGCGACTGCAGTGGTGGTGGTGGGGGTTGGCGGTGACTGGGTTGGTGTTTGTAGTAGGTGGGGTCATATGGTCAGGGAGGGAAGCCTGTGCAGTGGCGGCTGGCCAGTCGGACGGGAAGAGTGGGAGTGGTTGTCCAGCTACCGCTGGCATACAGGAGGTAAGGTAAGTGGGACGACTAGTGTATGAACATGAGGGGGTTAAGTGTTATGTCCGTGCTATGGTTTGGAGACGACATTAACCCCTCCTCAAAAAGATGATATATATATATATATATATATATATATATATATATATATATATATATATATATATATATATATATTTTTTATATATATATATATATATATATATATATATATATATATATATATATATATATATATATTTGTAGCAGTTCTGGGGTTCCTCTTTTTTTTTTTATATATATAGAAAAGTCAGTACTGCTTTCGGCCTCCACTATCATATACATCTTTTTTGTACACAAGAGTCGGCGAGCGGAAGCTGAACGAACTTTAAAAGCAACGCTGGAAACGCGGGCCTTCATGAACCAACCCATCTCCAGAAAAGCTCTCATTCTCTCCATCGGATGATGTAGGAGTAATGGAGATCATTTGAATTTTATATAGTCTATATGATTTTGGATGATGGTAATCTATGTCGTATATGATTATGAAGTTTCTCAGTTACGAAGTATGTCAGTCTTTATCATATACGGTTCTGAAATGCCTCAGGTTCTTAGATACCTTTTGTATGATGGCTTGACCTTTAACCTGACCCTTTAAGCATCAGGCCAAAGGACCGTCCATCATATACCCAAGTGTCTCGCTTTTTTTATTTTTAAAGAGAGAGAGAGAGAGAGAGAGAGAGAGAGAGAGAGAGAGAGAGAGAGAGAGAGAGAGAGAGAGAGAATGTCAATCCTTGATTGCCAATACGATCGACTTGTGGCTCAAGGCAGCCATAGACATCTTCCCCCCCTCCCACCCCCACCCCCACCCCACCCCCCAAAGTCCACATCTTGATTCCACAGATGAAATTGATAAAATCTATTTTCTCTCACTCCTGACTGTGTGGTGGGGTTTTCCCCTCGATGCTCACGTAAAAAGATAAGAAAAAATCGATTTTTTTTGTTTTATTTTTGAAGTGTACATGACAAACTATCCATGACTGTGGTTTGCTGGGGTGACATGACAGTGTGTTCACGGCCTTGGGGTGGCCTTCTCACAACCCGTAAAAGAAATAGAAATGTGTTGTTATTTGCTGTGTTTGTTCCTCCCTCACTTGCCTTAACATCCCGGATGTCTTGGGCGGGGATGGAGGGAGCCGTCAGTGTATCGACTTCACGAATGTCGTCGTAAACATGTCGTCCCTCTCTTGTGTAGACGAGAGATGGGATTTGGTTTTAAGACACTGTGAGGAAATTGATCGTAAGCACGTCCTTGTAGTCTTCTGGGGTGAACTAGGGAGATTACCTCGTAAGAATCTATCCCTTCGTGTCCTTGCTAACACCTGTGACCTGGCTCGTTTTGATGATCAGGGTTTACACTACCACCAAAATTTTTTTACATGCTTTTATTTTTTTCTTCTTTCTGCCTACCAATAGCCCTCTTTTTGTTTACATTAACGCCCGGGCTTGATGTGGACTTCATTCGGTAACTAGAGTCATATATATATATATATATATATATTTTTTTTTTTTTTTTTTTTTTTTTTTTTTTTTTATACTTTGTCGCTGTCTCCCGCGTTTGCGAGGTAGCGCAAGGAAACAGACGAAAGAAATGGCCCAACCCCCCCCCCCCATACATATATATATATATATATATATATATATATATATGTATATGTATATGTATATATATATATATATATATATATATATATATATATATATATATATATATATATTCTTCTCTTTCTTTTATATAATTCGCCATTTCCCGCGTTAGCGAGGTAGCGTTAAGAACAGAGGACTGAGCCTTTGAGAGAATATCCTCAGTTGGCCCTCTCCTCTGTTCCTTGTTTTGGAAAGTTAAAAACGAGAGGGGAGGATATATATTGGAGAGATTATCTTTGAATCTCGTTGAGAAAACCTGCATATCTCCTCGAAGAACACCCTTGAGATTTTTTGGATGTATGTAAAGCGGTCACATCCGATTTTTGTCTTACCCATCACGTAGGTAGTGGCGCGTAGGTGGATACCAAGTGCAGAAAAGGTCCCGGGACTGGAGGCTACAATGACTAAGGTCAGAGATTAGGGATTGATTTGATTTGTGGCGGTAACACCTGCAAATCTGTTGTATACCTCATGCTCATCCTGTGAGAGGTAACGCAAAGGGATTACAGAGGTCACAAAGAGGTGTGTCATAGTCAGATTAGCGAGAACGGTGTGAACCATACGTGATGTTGCCCTTTGAAATCAGTCGTGATTCCGGTTTAAAGGGATAATTTTTATTATGACGTATAATTCTACATTTTTCACATAATAGTTCTCATGAGATCCGTAGAGTTTGCTCTACTTGGACCACAGGTTTTACTGTGTACTACCGAGTTCTCGAGTGTAAAACATCACGCCTTCCTGCAAGATCATTTCTGCGCGAGGCTTCTACAGGATTCCTACGCCGTTGCATACCGGTATGAGGCTTACGGAAATGTATCTTCCATTTAGATGGTTTGCTGAGCTGTGACATCTGTCGTCGCTTTGAGGTTGCCTCTTCACTCATTTCTGGCCGTAGGTGAACGCAGGCCGTTGTTTATCGTCTGTGTCCCAGATATTGTCGTGTGTAATCTTAATCCCATGAAGATAAAAGGATTTTTTTTTTTGTCTCTTTTGATACACACTGACGACTGATTTGTCTTTGTTTTATAAGTTTTCACAATTGCTGTTGTGTTTCGAGGTCACCTGGACACGGAGTGGGGCCTTTGGGAGACGGGAGGTGGAGAGGTAGTCGGGCTCTGCCGCGTGTGGCGTGGAGCTACCGAACAGAGGTTCCCCTGTCCTGCCTCACTGAGGAATGTCTGCTAATGACCAGAAACAGTCGACAGGCTCTGGACCTCTCAATGTAGGCATGGCTGTAATTTAGCATCACTCAGAGTGAGTTTCGACCGTGGAGGACATCTTTCACGGCTTGTGGAATGGATTTGTAATGGCCCTTTGTCGGAATCTGGACAATGTGTTCACTTTGCGCAGGGGTAAGGGGGCAGTGTGTAGGGGAGGGTGAGGGGGTGTGTAGGGAGGGAGTGACGCACCAGGGAGCAGAGAGGAGATGCGGCCGGTGGGAAGGGGTCGAACACAGGCAACAAGTGAGGGAGAGATGGCAGCAAGAAATTAAGGGGAGGGAGATTTAATACAACAGGAGGGGTGAGGGGATCAAATACACGGAGCGAGACGCGGGGACATGGTGTAGGGAGTGTTGGCTCGTATGGATACCAGGGGAAGGGGCTGTGTCGTGGAGGAGGAGGAGGAGAAAAGACTCTGCTGGTACACGAGGTCAGGGAATGTTGTGGCGAGAGTGGTGGTGAAGTGCTGCTGACGGAGGCAGTCCTGGTGACTCACAAGACGCGGATTGTGTGGTGACAGGCGTCGCTGGTGACTCGCCCAAGGGAGACAATTGGTTAAGAACATGTATATATCAGGAGTCGAAGAGACAAGTGGAGTTAAGGGGTTGTGGGAGGATACATGACCTCGTCACTTGGTCGTCACGAGGTGGAGTGGAGGCTGAGTACTCTGCTGACCACGATCACGACCCTGACGTCACCCACCATCGCATGTCCTGAAATCGTAATTTGCGGCAGTCTTCACCCGGTGTCGTGGCCGAGGGACGTGGCAAATGACTGGGTTCGTCCGTCAGTGGCACTCTAATCTTGGGAGAGTAGTATATAACTTGATTACGTGGGCGAGGGACTATCACGGCGACCCGACACTACTAATGGTGGTATGTTCTCTCCCAAGGATTTGAGGGATCCTCTCGAGTGCCACCAGACTTGTCACACATCATTCCTTGCACCACTGTCCTCGTACCACATTACAATCCCATTTCATTACGATGCTAAGTCTCAAGACTTTCGGACTTACTTTTTTTGTCTGTATGTGTGTCGTTATGTGTAGCATGCCAGAGTCGTAAGGGCTCGCTTCGTCCTTTTTTTTCTTCCGTCAGTCGTCGGAGGTCACACCCAGGTTTAATATACTTTATTTTTACTGTATACTGTTGGTAGTTACCGGCGAATGGCTGAAGGCTTTTGTTCTGAATTTTCTAAAGTTCCGTATAAAAAAGATCCAACTTAGAACTTATCGTGGGTCATAAGTTGAAGGAAACTTTTCTCTTTGGCCATGAAACTTCTTGAAAAAGATGCCTCTGGTATTTGCCAGACATTTTGTTTTCCATATAGTCTTTTTTTTTTATTCCCAATATCTATGCTGCTCTGCAGTCAGCCACCCATATAAGACCATCTATTACCTGCTCCGTGTGTTGCTTAATCAGCATGTACAACTACTATCACAGTCCATGAGCCGTTGCTCTCAGATGCACACAGTCTGTGGGTGATTCACTAATCAAGATCCGGGACCCCAGGAGGATGGCGTAGATAAACACACCAGCTGATTTATGTGGTTCCTTGGCCACAAAAAGTAGCGGGTTATTTTAATGAGCGCTGCTACGCATCTAGGGCACCCAGTGTCCTGTCGTTTGTGGTAAGAGGAGAGTGATGTGGCTAATGCTTCCTCCTACCACGCACCTATTTACAGCTTGGTGAACTAGGGAGACGCATCCTTCCAGCGATACTCGAGAAGGGACACGAATCCGTAACCCGAATACCCTCAAACGGCTCGGACCACTCTGATTACCGCACATTGCCCAATCCCCCCTTAGCATTGTATGATGCTCATCCCTCGTGCGATGGCTCTTCATGGGGGCTTAAGTAGCTCCTGCTCGCTATGCCCATCTCTTGAGAGAATTGAGAGGTGATGGCGTTTGACGTTTTATCTCCCGCTTTTGTATCTGATCGCTGTCGGGAGGACTTGTGTATATATAGGGGCAAGAAACCATCATACGTCTTATATCGTCTGGGTGTTTAAGAATACCCGGACGGTGCATGCATCCTGGGCTTTACGTCTGCGTTGTATTGATTTATGTTATAGACTTGGATTCCCTCCGTAGCTCGCTGGATGCACGATATGCTTGGCCTGGTGAAGGGTTTTGCTGGAGTTTAATGTTTATGATGAACGTGAGGACGAGTCATCGTCGGGATGCTTAAATGTGAATGATCTTGACGTTTACTGAGGCACCGAGATTGCTATGCTCAACAGAGGATAACTTGCCAAAGACTAAAAGGAGCCTGAAATCACCGAGCATGATTTTAGATTCCTTCATATATATATATCGGTGTGCGGCGCTATTGCGTCAGCCCTATGATAGCCGCGTGCCCTTGGGGAAGCCACTGAAGTTAATAAAAGACGAGGAAGACACGACAGAATGGCGAAACCCTCAGCCCCTGTTCGCCGTCGGGCACCACATGAAGGACCTGTTATTCCCTACGTGTATTTAATGACTGGCAACTCATGTGGTACCAATTTATTATTTCTCTCTGTTTGTGGTGCGCGTGTTTGTCTTGCGAAAGACAGTACCTTCCAGGCTGTTGATGTGTTCATACGAATGAAAAAAAAAAAAGAATGAGGTTTTTTCGTTCGTTGGCAGAAACTCGTTCTAGTAATACCTGCTCACGTTGTTCTCCCGGCCAGTTGCGTCTCAAATTCACTGTTTTGCAACAGGCATCATCAGAGCGAGCCAACTGTGGCAGAGGAGGAGGGGCAGTGTAGGAAAGTGAGAGTACATGAATACACGCGGCATATGGCGTATCATGTGGAGATAACTTAGTGTAACAGGAGCATATGGTAGGAAGGACCCTCGCTGCTGAAGTACACTTGTACATCATATGGCGGCTCGTGTCACCACTTTTACCCGTGTATCATCGGTGTGTGAGCCCCAGGTCGAGATACTGAACGTGTCCTGCCTGTTATAACAGGGTGGAGTGGAGTGTGAGATGGTTGGTAGAGTGTGAGCGGTGGAGATGGACGCTGGGTGCAATGCGGATGGTGCTGACGCCAGCATTGAGGAGACCCCTTGGCCCCTACTCCACGCCCCTGGCGCTCCTACAGGACACTCATGTTCGTCGCCCTCACAGGGGCCTCCATAGCTGTGTTTTTCTGTTCTGACGTGTGGTGGTGGTTCTGGCGTAGCAGTGGCCTTTAGCCGGTGATAAACTCTGTCTTGCCACATCCGTAAATATGCCTTGATTTGATTTTTAATGTCTTGTCGCAAGAACGGAAAATTTATCGTGCACACATACCCTTCAGTGCAGAAGGTGGCGCGAAAGAGTGCGCCGAAGTCTTGAATTAAACTAAGGTTCTCTGTAGCCCAGCGATTCTGTTTCCCACGTCGTCCCCGTAGCCTGGCAGAATTGAATTATTGTTCTGTGAAAGAAAAAGATGCATGGATTCCCCAGATATTCACAGCCCATCCTTTCTCTGTAAACAGGCACGTTGTTACTTGGCATTCAGGAGTGGTGTTGTTAGAGTAATGGAATAACTGTGCGACAAAGAGTGTTGACGAGGCCACGGTGTGTGTGTGAGGAGGAGGAGGAGGAGGAGAAGGGCGGGCCCAGTTCGCTGATACTGGGAAAATGTGTTTAGTGTGATAGAGGCTCCGTAATGAGGTGCCTGTCGCGGGAGATAGTCTCGCGTGCTCCGTCCGGGGGAAGAAGAGGAGGAGGAGCAGGAGGAGGAGGAGGCTATTGATTCCCTACAGCATACCTTAACGTTACGTCCATTGTGGCCACTCCTATACAACTGTTCCTCCTGCTGCTGCTGACGCTACTATCCCCTGCTGCTGCTGACGCTACTGTCCTCTGCTGCTGACGCTACTATCCCCTGCTGCTGCTGCTGACGTTACTATCCCCTGTTGTTGCTGCTGATTCTTCCGGTACTGCACTGCCTGCTGTTGCTTTCGATGGGACTTTACCCCCCACTAGTACTGTGACCGATGTTGCTGCTAGTTCTGCTGCTACTGCTGGGCCTGCATCGCTGCTCCTACTGCTGCCGACGTATGGGATCAGCAGACGATATTGCTTTTGTTTCTATTGTTCTTGGTGTTGATGATGTCTCTTGTATTTTCATTTCCATGGTTTCTGCAGAAGTTAGGAGTACGACAGGTGCTGCTGCTGCTGCTGCTATTCGTAATTCTCTTATCTGCTTCATTTCTTTTTTTTTTATCGTTTTATTTCTCTCTCTCTCTGTCTGTCTCTCTCTCTCTCTCTCTCTCTCTCTCTCTCTCTCTCTCTCTCTCTCTCTCTCTCTCTCTCCATCGTCATATCTTCCTTGCTTTCTTTCCTCCTCTCCCTCCTCCTCGTTGCTCCGTCGTCCATACATCACTAGTCCTCCCTCAAGTAGGTATGCTGGCTCGGTGATTTACGTTGGTGGTGGTCATGGTGTTTGGGAACTGGTATTTGCTGCTCGATGGTTATGCAAATGCACCTCGGCATTGGTGCTGCCGTGGATAGTGCAGACGTTCACCAGGACAATGGCACGTGTCTAGGTCCTAGTGTGGTGTTAGAGGTGAGTGTGTGTGTGTGTGTGTGGAAATCGTGGTGATGTTTATCATTTTAATGATAATGGTGGGAGAGGTGCGCGGGACGTATGCTAAAGACTGTATTATGCACCCTTACCCACCCTGTGGGCTGTGGCTGTGGAGCAGTTATGTGGTAGGGGGGAAGGTATGATAGTGACAACAGTGTGGTGGTGGTGGTGGTAATCGTGGCAACAGTGGTGGCACAATAGGCAGCGTCCTGGGCCGTTTATTGTTAGTGTCCGGGAGGGCGTGGACCGTCCCTCCACCCGCTCCCACCTCCTGCCTCTGTCTGCTTCACTAGGCGGTTGGGGGGGTCGGGGAGGAGTAGAGGGGGAGTACGGTAGTGGGAGAGGGGAGAGTATGGTTGGGGAGAGGGGAGTGTAGGGGGGAGGAAGTTATATGGTAGGTGAGGCGGATCGGTATGTAGGAGAAGAGTGAAGACGACGACAAAGGAAGCTGCGTGAAGGGGAGATAGTGGGAGGGAGAGACCTGGCTCTCAAGGGTGAGCCTCATCTAATAGTAGGAAGGAGGGAGCCTGGATGGCAGAGTCTGATATTGGATTTTTTCTTTTTTTTATCTCTTTAAAGGAACGTAAATCCTCCGTTGTACGCCAGGAGGTGAACGTGATGCAGAACGTCTCGTTCGTGTAAAGTCTAGGCAGGAGGAGGAGGTGGTGGTGGTGGGGAACGGCAGGCGTTGTACAGTGGCATTTTATGAGGATTGAGTAAATTCCCGACGTGTCAGGGCGGATGATAGTGGCCATCTCTTTCGGTTACTGTGGTTCCTGGTGCACGTGACTATCCCTGACACCTTGATAATGTAATTACCGTCCCTCACCACCCGCCCCCCGAACCTCCCCCGGCTGACGAGGGCGTGGCGGCAGAGCCTGCAGCGATAGCGGGTAGTGAGCGCTCAGGGTGTCCCAGGGCTGGCCTTGGCTTTTACTCACCGGTTTGGCCTTGGTCACGGGTTGGCCTTGGCCTTGGTCACGAGCTGGCCTTAACCACGGCTTGGCCTTAGTTGAATTGGTCTGGGCTTTGGCCACGGATCTCGCGGGCTCGCCTTGTGGCGAACCGTGACCTTATTCCCAGTATGGCCTTGGTCAGACTGACCTTGATACCGGGATGGCCTTGGCCTCCGTGTGGCCTTCGTCTTGGTGGCAGACTGGCCCTCATCTCGGTCAGGGGCTGGCCTTGTCCAGAGGGCCACAGTTAGTGTTACAGAGCAGCGACGACTGTTAGTGTTGCAGCCAAACATCACAACGCAGCTCGGGTACAAACAACACTGTTGACCCTTCTCCCCAACCCAACCCCATCCCCGGACTGACGTAAAATACACACACACACACACACACACACACACACACACACACACACACACACACACACACACACACACGTACATACACCGTGCTGCCGCTACACAGACCCATTCTGTCCCCACAACACAGACCCATTCTCTTTCATACAGTGACCCCTCCTATACACTCGTGTTTACTCGGGCATCAAGAAAAATTCCATTGTAACAACGAGTTCCTTCCTCCATTCCCCGCTCAACCACTATTTCTCATCCGAGTAGTCTTGACCTTTGACTCAAAAATATAAGCCTCAGTACCCGATACGCCACCAGTGAGTGTGAGATACCTGTAAGAATAATGAAAGACCGTTCGGTAAATTTTTTGAGAGATTTTGTTACCCGTTCGGTCGGGTCTGACACAAGCTGATGATACCGCTGGGCTTAAAGGCCATCCCAGAGAGAGAGGGAGAGAGAGAGGGTATCTGGATGTATGTAAACTCCAATCTGAAGAGCACACACACAGAGATACCCATTACCCAAGTACACAGCATCGAGCGGATCTGCCTGACGGAAAAAGAATCCCCCCCCCCCTCTCGAATACACAAGTAAGCAGCAGTCACAGATCTCTCTCTCTCTCTCTCTCTCTCTCTCTCTCTCTCTCTCTCTCTCTCTCTCTCTCTCTCTCTCTCACGGGCCCCTGTGGTGTAGTGGTTAGCGTTACAGACCATGAATCAGTACAGCTCCGCCCGGGTTCTGAGCCGCATGGGTTCGAAACTTGGGTATGGCAGCCGGCCTATAACCAACCCATGTGTTCATCTTTCCCACGGGAGTGGTCGAGAATTGGCTTCGACTAGGATGTCTTTTCATACGTAAATAGTAAAGACATAGTTCATGTATACAGGGTTAAGAGATGGAGCAACACGAGTGTGAGAGACTCTCTCGCTATAACACACAAATAGTGATTTAATCACACGCGCACCTCCCCTGGACGACTCGCGGACAAAACCAGCACCGACAGCTTTAGTGAATATATTTTTATCATTATCGGTTGACAGTGAGAGACAGTGAGGCCACTAACCTCCCAGCCGTCTTGGCGTGTTCCCACCAGTTTCCTGAAGGGCTTAGGGTGGTACACTGCGCAGATTCAGCGTGTCACAAGAGCCCCCCCTCGTATCGAAGATGCATCTGTCACATCGAAAACATTGAACACCTATTCATCAGGTGCCCTGCACTCATCCGTGTAGGACAAGACACATATCATCACCTCACTGTGTAACCTGTGGTCTCGCACGATGGACTTTGTTGACTTCCTGTGCGCTGCAGGAACCCCGCCTGCTTTTGGTTCCGCCGCGAGTGAAGAATCACCTTTGGCGAGGCAATAGATTCGTCATTGGGCGAAAAGAAATGTAATCTCACAGAAGAACTCCCTTCGAGGGAGTCCATCATTACCCTGCTGAAGATTGTGGCGCATCCTTGAAGGTGCAGGAGCCCCATAAAGAGGGATCCTTCGTTTAAGAAAGATCATTTATTTATATTATGTATAGTTATGCAACTCCAGAACACCCCCCCCCCCTTAAATCTTCCGCCCCTCCCCTTTATCCTTAAGGCTGCGCTCCGCCCGGAAGCAGTGTAAGGTGGGCTCTTTCTGGTTTCCAGAGATGTCCTACGAGGCTGTGCCTCTTTCCACCCTCTGGTGATGGAACGACATGCATGCATACATACATACATACATACACACATACATACATACATACATACATACATACATACATACATACAAAAACAGAAAAAAAATGTTGCCGTGATACACTGGATTTTTTTTAAACGCCATAAATATTCAGACATGAAATATTGTATGGGCAAAGCAAATGAATATATATATATATATATATATATATATATATATATATATATATATATATATATATATATATATATATATATATATATATATATGCTGTCAGTGGATTGAAGCAGGGCATGTGAAGCGTCTGGGGTAAACCATGGAAAGCTGTGTAGGTATGTATATTTGCGTGTGTGGACGTATGTATATACATGTGTATGGGGGGGGGTTGGGCCATTTCTTTCGTCTGTTTCCTTGCGCTACCTCGCAAACGCGGGAGACAGCGACAAAGTATAATGATATATATATATATATATATATATATATATATATATATATATATATATATATATATATGTGTGTGTGTGTGTGTGTGTATGAAAAAAATCATATATCACATTATCTCTGGAATTTATCCAAAGCGTTGTAAGTTTAAAATTGACGTACATCAAGTTGAAGGAAATACCTTGGACGTATCCCATTGTTACCCTAACTGTAGTTGTTTCAGTATCATGAACAACAAAGTGAAACTTATGATTGGAAAGTATATAGTGGGGTATACATAACACGGTTTTTTTTGGTTATGTATTCTCGTTTGAATTCATTAGTACACCATGGAAAAGAAAACGGGTGTTGAGTTCCACCGTCCGGGCGGATCAGTACGAGGGAAAACGGGAGAGATGATATGATGTAGAGTTCGAGATGAGGAGAGGAGGAAGAAAACTGGTGCTGTAATTAGTTGTGCTGAACGTAGCGGCAACGATGTGTGTCACGGTGTGAGTTTTTAATTACGTTAGATCTTCGTTAGCCCATCCTGTAGCCTCAAGGTTCCTCCCAAGTTTAGCTGTATGTAGGTATTACCAGCTCCATGGTAGGTATGTTAGAATTTAGAGCAGCGTGGTGCAAATAGAGTTGGAATTCAGGTTCGCTCTTCTTCGATCTAAGATAAACCTACCTTCGCCAAAGATGATTTTGTAGTTTCTCTTAACGGAATAGGTTTGACTAAATTATCATCTTCAGAGATTGAAAATGAAGTCATCATTGTTGTTGAAGATGTTGGTGAAAACTTCGAACAGACACATATATGCGGAGTGTGATTCCTTTGTAGGAAATGACTCCATACAAGCGATGATTTGGCGGCAGAAACATGAGTGAAAGATCCACCTTCGTCTCTGTCAGTGGGTGGTAGTGCACGCTGGGCGAAGATATATTAACCCATCGTCGGGTAATCCTGCAGCGGTGTTATTTCCCCCGTTTTATGTCGTGAGGCTTTGGTAACCACCCACTCCCTGAGTCAGGGACTGAGGTCGGGATGTCAGGGGAAACACTGGCCTGTCTCCATGCCAGGCAGAGACCTGGCGAAGCTTAGCACCGCCTCGAGACATGTAAATATGTTTGGTGACTCGCTGTTTCCCGGAATGCAGTGATGGTCTGGTGGGAGGTAGAGGAGGTGGTGGGTTTTTTGAAGTCGAGAAGGCGTGGGAGGTAGAGGTGTTGCCTCCTACTTGATCGAGCAGGTGTTGTGCATACGCCTCCGGGTGTTGACACGGCCCTCACAGTGCCCTCCGTTGGACTGTCTCTCACTCTTGCATCGAGGATAACCTGCTACACAAAAAAAAAACAAAAAAACTGCAGGCCGAGGGCGACGCTTGCTAATCTCATTTGCCCGGCACGGGGCGATTCAATAAATGGGTGTCAGCCCCGGTGTGTTGAAGTAAGGGTGTGACAGCTTGCGTGCGTCCACGCCGCTCACGTTTCTCGCTAGCCACCAGCGCTTGGCAATCGGGCCGCTGCCACTACCACGCTGTGGCAGATGACGAGACGAGGCATGACGCCGCCAGTATGCTCGGTGGGTAGATAGCGAGACGGTAGGACAACACACACACACACACTGGCAAATACGGCGTGTCGCTTGAAGTTTGTATTGCTCTTGGAAATCATACGGTATTTACGTAATGCCTCCTCGCTGTTCACATCGTCACCTTCCAACTGGTTATACTAGATTGTAACACGTTGTAGTCCGGTTGTTGTGTGGACAAGTGAGGAAAGGACGGATGAGTCTGTCTCTCGTCTGTATGTGTATTTCTCGATTTTTTTTATTTTTTGGGATGTATGTTGAAGTTTAGGATGATTGGAAATTATAGAAATAAAGGCCATGTATTCTTTTTTCTGAAGCCCCTCTGCAAGACGAGCTTTGGATATGATGACGTAACCTTTGACCTGACCCTTTAGGTTCAGATCAGAGGTCAAGCCATCATAGCCAGGGGTTACTTATCGTCGTGTTCAGGGGTCGCACCGTCGTGCTCAAGGGTCGTACCGTCGTGCTCAAGGGTCGCACCGTCGTGCTCAAGGGTCGTACCGTCGTGTTCAAGGGTCGCACCGTCGTGCTCAAGGGTCGCACCGTCGTGCTCAAAGGGTCTTTTACAGTCACGCTCAAATGGTTAACGACACCCTTTCCCCAATCGCCGTTGTACAGACAATACCGACGACCTCCCGTTTATAACACTACGACCACAAGGAAACACCCAGACAGACCGGGCGTGATGAACGATCGTATAAATTTGCTTCTTTTCACATTCGAATCTTATATCTCCCCGGGGGAGTCCCGACATGGATGCCCGTAACAGCCAGCGGAAAGTATGGACAGCGTATCCCACACGACCATGAGCCTACCATAGCTGAGGAGCTTCGTTTGCTGCCGCTGAACACACACACACACACACTGTACACACAGCGCATCCGTCATGTTCGGGGAACTAATATTACAGTTTTCGTCTGTCTACGGATTTCCCGAGACAACCATTTGAATGTTTACGTCCCTGTCAGTTTTGTATTGTTTATGAGCCTCTCTCTCTCTCTCTCTCTCTCTCTCTCTCTCTCTCTCTCTCTCTCTCTCTCTCTCTCTCTCTCTCTCTCTCTCTCTCTCTCTCTCTCTCAGGCAGGAGAAATATTTATTGGTACGATGTATATGGAGAGCAGTGCATATTGCTGTATTTTGCTCTTACATTGTATTATTGTTGCGCTTCGTTTTACCCTAATTGTATAATTTGAATATTCATTGCAGTGGTTTGGATTGACTTATCACGCATCTGGATATGTATTTTATTTTCAAATTTTTCTAATATAAAGAACTGAACTGAACTCATCGTATACGTTCCATGATATTTTCTAGTTTCGGTTACCACAGAGTAGAAGTTATGCGTTCTCCCTTCTTTATATGCCCGTGCCATCATGAGAATACGTCTCCTCCTTCTCTTCCTCCTTCTCTTCTTCTTCTTCTTCTTCCTCCTCCTCCTCCTCGTTCTCCTCCTCCTCCTCCTCCTTCCCAACTTTATTGTTCCTCGTTTTATATCACTTTTTTTTTTTGTATCCTTCGCGGTATTGCTGTTCACACCGTGGTTCTCTCTCTCTCTCTCTCTCTCTCTCTCTCTCTCTCTCTCTCTCTCTCTCTCTCTCTCTCTCTCTCTCTCTCTCTCTCTCTCTCGTGTTGGTTGGTGTTCCAGGAGCCAACACAATTTCCTCATGCCCAGGCATCATTGGTATTAAGTCCTGGTGTTTTAGGTGAGGGGTTCCTGGACCTGTTTCCCTCCTAAGTTTAATCTGTCCTTGATCCTACACATCCCCAGACTAACCTGACGTATGATTACGACAGGGAAAAGCAACTCGGGCATCGACCTTCGCTGGTTTTACATTGGATCGTCGTAAGCGCCTCCCCCCCCCCCCCCCCTCTCAACGTAAGGAAATCGTAAGAAGTGTGATGGTGAAGGCATAACATTTGTATTCCGATAATCGCCTTAAAGACCAAGTTACCTTTAGCGTGTCACGTACCTTGAAGGACGCTTCTGAACTCTTAAAACATGCAAATTCAAACCTTACCCCCAGGGAGAAGGGCCTGCACCATCTTGGCCCCGACATGATAAGTTTCTTCTCGCCCTCAGGGAGTAAGAGAGAAAAGAGAAAAAAAAAAAACTTTAAAAGAAAAATCCCCACTGACGAAACCAACTTTGCCAACACCGCTCAAGACAGGTGACGGGGTTCCCACTATCGATTTCTTTCTTATGGATATTACAGCTGTTAGAAAACGGGTAATTTTAATGTTTTCTTTACACGAAGACGAAGAAACGGTGTTCTTACCAGTGCGTGCGCCGCCCCCTTCACCTCCCCTGATCTGTCTGGAAGACGGAGAGAGGAGGTGAGGCGCGAAGGTCTACCCGGCCCACTGTTGCAGCCGCTGCTGATGCACTGTGGTAATTCCAGCGTGACAACGAAAAAGAAAAAGAATATTCAGACAATAATTAACTTGGTAGCGAGGGAGAAGGCACGAGCGGAGTGGTGGAAATAGGGTGGGTGCAGGTGGAGGTGAGGGAGAAGGCACGAGCGGAGTGGTGGAAATAGTGTGGGTGCAGGTGGTGGTGAGGGAGAAGGCACGAGCGGAGTGGTGGAAATAGGGTGGGTGCAGGTGGTGGTGAGGGAGAAGGCACGAGCGGAGTGGTGGAAATAGGGTGGGTGCAGGTGGTGGTGAGGGATGGAGGACGGGAGGCTGGCGGTGTGAGGTTTAGGGCTAGGGCTTTTTTGGACGACGCCATCCCTCCCTCCCTAGCATGGAGACTCTGAGGAACGAACAGGCTGCTGTAATGGCAAGCCTGATTAAGGAGAGGGGTCACACGGCAGCTTGGCCTTAGGCTCGAGCAGTAGGAGGCATCCAGAACCATTGTAGAGGTATACGTAAGATAGAGGAAGGTCCCAGACAGGTTAGGTTGTAGGTACTCTACAATCTGGACAGGGTTTACCGTAGCCAGGACGTGTGACCATGGATAGGACATGGGAGACCCACATATAT
Organism: Panulirus ornatus; assembly: GCF_036320965.1. Taxonomy (NCBI): domain Eukaryota; kingdom Metazoa; phylum Arthropoda; class Malacostraca; order Decapoda; family Palinuridae; genus Panulirus; species Panulirus ornatus. Next base: position 25,131,768 of record NC_092266.1, on the reverse strand, counting down.
ACATATATATATATATATATATATATATATATATATATATATATATATATATATATAGATAGATAGATAGATAGATAGATAGATAGATATGCTGTGGCTCAGCTAACACCGCCAGGCATAGAAAATGTGAGGACCTCTTTTTCCCTCGTATGTGACCTTTGTGGCACCGAGTGACTGACGCTGAGTTGGTTAGAGCAAGAAGATGCCCGTCAGTCTGCTGAAAGTCCAGTGTCGTAATCATCATCATCGCGGACGCCCATTTCCCCCCCCCCCCCAGTCTTCATTGGAGGTGTGACTGGCAGTGCGAGTGGGCGAGGTAAAACGTTGGTGTTACTAACACACACACACACACACACACACACACACACACACACACACACACACACACACACACACACACGCGCGCACCACACGCGCACGGGGCAGTGAGTTCGTCTACACGGGCAGATGCTGCCGCTGCTGTTGCTTGATGTCCTCAGGGATGCTTTCGTGAGTGGGTGTTTTTGTTACCGCCAGGTGAGGGGGGTTGGGGGACACACACACACAGTGGACATCACTGCCTCGGCAGCCGGCACCACAAGGCCCCGGCCTGGTAATATCTTGTTAGGAGGCGGAAACTGATCCAATAATTTCCGTGGCATGAATGGACCAATCCGGCGGGGCCAGGCCTCGTAATGATCCGCTTCCACAATATCTATATGTCTCGCCCACAGAGTGCTAACCCACCGCCGCCCAGTAGGGGGAAAATCCCACGGTCGTTCCGTGCGACGGTATTGCATTTCAGCCGTGGGGCCATAAGCTGGGCTCCAGACATGCTGATCAGTTCAACTTCATGCTTCGCCACGCGCCGGGGAGTGGCCGGCCGGGCGGGGGTGGGGCCGGAGTCAGGACGGGTGGAGACTGGAGGAGGAGGAGGAGGAGGGTAACGAATTGCTGGATTAGATGAGCGTGTGTAGCGGAATCAGATGGAGAAGAGGGAGAGAGTGACTGCGAAACACAGGCACACAAGACTATTAAAAAAAAAACGGATGGAAAAGGAAATGAAACGAGTTGTATTAAAAAAAAAACGGATGGAGAAGGAAATGAAACGAGTGATAGTCCCAAAGGAGTAACTTTTGTTTATGTTACCCTCGAAAAGGGAGGTGTGATTAGTGTGTCGATAAACCTGGCTGTGAATGACAACGCCACCCGGAAGAGGAAGGAAACAAAAAGTGCGATATAAGTGCAGATGTTGGTATGGGAATGTGTGTGTGTGTGTGTGTGTGTGTGTGTGTGTGTTAACATTCCACTGTACCAGGCATTACCACGTCTTGGATTCCTCCGACTCCGATCTTGTAACTCTCGGGTCTGTGTAAACTGATCAGTTATCCGTACAGACACACCAGGTCCCAACCACAGTCTTCACCCTACCCGCCACTGCCAGGTCTCTTGATGAGCAGGGGAGCCTGGACCACCTGCCCTTGAATTGTTTGTGCATGACCAATTTCCGCACGTGGAAGTCAAAGTCAACAGCTTTGTTTTGCCGAGGTGCCGGTCAGCAGGAGGTTGAGTGTGGGGGAAGGCGGGACAGGGGGGGGAGGACAGAGTAAGACGCACCGGAGGAGGGTTCAGATGATATGGAAGAGGGAAGCAGTTGAAAGGGGAAAGACAAAAAAATGGAGAGAGAGAGAGAGAGAGAGAGAGAGAGAGAGAGAGAGAGAGAGAGAGAGAGGAAAGGGGATGAAAGATTAGAAGGAGGAGAGGCGTACATGGGAAGAAGCAAGGAGGAGAGGAGGAGCAAGAGGTAAACAGGGAAAAGAAAGAGAGTGAAGGGGAGGCCAGGGAAACGAGAGGAGCCAGTAGTAAGTCGGGTATGCTGGCCAAGGGGTCGGCCAACCCTCCTTTGTTCTGCTCAGTTGCCAGTGGTGTTGATGGCGTCGCCAGTGGTGTGCTTGTAGGTTCTGTCCTCTGGCCTGCTTTATTTGTGGCTCCTGGAGATGCCGGTGCAGGCTCCTGTTGCCTCCCTTCGTCATCGCGTGCTTGGTGGAGGCCGGGGCGCCCTAGTTGCCATCCATATCCGCCGCGGGGCTACGAGTACACGGTGTCATGAGTCGGTGCATCTACTGAAGTGTGAAGATGATAGGTGTTCAATACGGCCATGAACGGTTGGAGAAAGTTACGAAGTCTGTCAAAAGCGATTTGACAAGGTATAAGGGCATAGAGGTATTTGTTTGATCCTGTTTTTGAGGCATCAGAAGAACCAGTACTGTGTTTGGAAACGTATCGTGGAAATCAGGAGGAGGATAGAGGCAGTGGAGTGATGTGAGCTAGTACCCCTTTCCTTCGACGGTCTGTGATACCTTGCCCCACGCCATAGTACGTAGGCTGATTAATTAACTCATTAACTGGAATTAACCTCTGTGATTGAGGGAGTTTAGTTGTCATTTCACAACGACGGCGTTTGACTGAGCAAGGGCCCAGAGCTGATCTCCTGCAGTTCTAGCACGACTGTCTCGTCTAATGATGCTAGTTAGCTGGGTGGCTGGTGAGCGAGGTCACGTGGGATGGAGTGTTTGGTACAGACAGTCGCCTTCGTCAATATTATTGTCCTGGGTGAGGGTGTTACCACCTGAACATCCGTGCGTTTTGTTTAAGGTTCTCTCACTCTTTCCTTTTTTTTTTTTTTCACCGGTTTTCGTTTCTTTCATTCTAAGAATTTGGGGAAAATTTGTTCTTCGAGTAACTTAGATTTAATGATGTGGTGCGTTTATTCACGGGGGATATGATCCCTCTTTTGAAGGGGTCATTCCCGGTGTTGGATGCTCCGAGTATTGCCGGTTGTCGATTGCTAGTTTCAATCGCGATTGAAACCACCAGCTCGGTGCCGACAGATAAGTTTTGGTGAAGGGGAGGGAGGAGGTGGTGAGAGCGAGACTCTCGCTCACCAGTGGTAGGACTGGTGGGAGTGTAACAAGTAACTGTGAGCAGGCAGGTGGAAAGGTTACGTGGCGTCCCCACCCACACCCCCACTACTCTCCCGAGAACGCTCGCTGTGGGCGTTCCTGGCACGGCGCAACTCAAAGGATGAATATGATAATTTTTTTTTTTTTCTTCACCCCCGTGTGACTTCAGCGGATGCCATGTGTAACACCGCAGCGCTCCGGTGTGCCATGTAACAACCTCTCCAGGAAGCGGTGGGTGACTTCCTGAATTAATGATGGGCTCGTGTTTTTTTTTTGTTTTTTTGTTTGTGTTGAGGGGAGGAGGAGGAGGATGATCATCTTGGGCGTGCTACAGTCGTGACAGACTTTTCCCAAGACTGGTTTGTTGAAGGTAAATTATAGGGCAGGTGCGACCAGACGAGAATGTGGGGTTGTAGAGCATTTATACTGGATTAGTCTTAAGATTATGAACTTTGCTCGGGAGCGAAGTCTTGTTATTAGTGTCCGTGATCGAATTATGCTACTGGGCAGTCGGGTCAGTCAGTCAGCCAGCTCAGACTACTAGACCAGAACGCGAAGCATCGTGCCGTTCTAAACGTGCGGTTTCATGGGAGATTGGCCCCGTGGTGCCTGATGATATGCCTGACCCAACTACGACGCAGTGAACGGCCCTGGGGGGTGTCGTGAACGATATGGTCGAGCATGACACTTGAGATGAAATCCGGTTGTGATATTATTTTATCCAGTGTGAACTGTGTGTAGGCAGAGACATGGACACGCACTGCAGCATTGTCTTAAGTGTACGAAGAAAACATAAGAAATCAAGTCTTTTCGGGATTGGTCTTTGAGACAGACCCTGCCACAGGTAGCACAACACATCGCTATTAACAGCAAGACATGAGAAGGTTTGAGACTGTATCTCTTTCTTCTCGCATTTTAGTGGATGCCGTAGCACTGGTGGATGGTATTGCTAGCAGACGATACCTCTTCAGGGAACAACGTTCAGAGTTTTCACGCCCTAGGTCGTCATACCGCGCCTTAGTTAGCCTAGGCTTGAGGTGAAGATAGTGGGTAATTCATTTCAATCTCATGGATCGAGTTAGGTCCATGAAATTAGACTCAACCGCCGGTCGAAATTGAGGTGGTAGTCAATGAAAAGATTATTCGAATACAGGACCATCTTCTGTGACCTCTGTTGTAATTATCTGGCTGCCGGGACCATTACGTAGACTCTCTGTTGTCCCTTTGCGCTGCCGCCCATAAGATGAGTACGGGGAAGGTTCACAGTGATTTTAAGAGGCTTTCACCGAGATGGCTAGATAAACTAAGATGGTTGCAGATTACCGGCTGGTCTTCGCCAGCTTGAAGGCAGCGTTGCAGACTTTCGTGGAGGTGGAGGCAGCGTGGCGAGGTAGGGAGGTGGAGACGGTGTTGGAGGTCTTGGAGGAGGAGGAAGGAGGAGGAGGTTGCCTTGCTGCACCTATATATAGTGAAGGCCCGGTTTGTGGTGGGCTGCTGCTGGCTGGCCGGCTGGCGTCACGGTATTTGGCCTTGTCCAGGTGCAGGCCTCTCGCTGGACTGGTTTTTGTGCACGTACACCTGTACGTGGCGCGGCCGTGGGAGGACCGCGGGCGTAGGCAGTGCATTATGGGCGGAGAGCCAAATCATCCGCGTCGCTCGCTGTCAAGGTGACGCTGCCGTACTTTGTAAACTCGAGTTTCACTTGGAGTTGGAATTCGTAGTTTGTCACCTGATTTACTTTTGTGTTGGCACTTAACCCTTTGTGAACTCATTTGATTCTGTTGTTTTGGAACTCGTACTTTTTATACTCATTTGCTCCTGTGTTGGAGCTCATACCATGGAAACTCCGTTTACTTCTGGCTTGGAACTCATCCTTTGCAAACGTACTCACCTCAGCATTGGAAATAGTACATTGATAAACGTTTTTTTTAGGTTGGGAAATCGTACTTTGTTGTCTCTCTCTTTTCAGATTTTTCCGAAAACTGACGAACTATGAACCAGTCAGTACAAGCCTCAGAAGTTGTTTAGGTTTGAGGGTGAGTGGGGTAACTGTGTCGAAGGTTCGGAAAGATAGTGCCCGCTGATTATACCTTTATATGAGACCTGCATGTTGGATGAAATAGATATGATTAAGACTGTGTTTTTGGGAGGGTTCCTCGAGCGATTTTTCCTTCGTTACCTCGCCTCGTGTGATCAGAGGGGAGAACGCTTCCCTTCGGCCGACCACGTCCGTGTCCGCTTGTGTGCCCCGTGTTCACTTCTCACACATGAACGTGCTTCAGCATCCGTGTTTGCTGATTCTTTTTTGTTATTATTATCTTGAGACGACTTCAAACATTGGCTCACGTATTCATTCGGCTTTATGAACTGGTGCTGAATTATCACGTCGTCTCTGTCTCGGAGCTGCTCATTTTTCTGTGGAATTCTCGTGTGGTAAAAAAGTATGTCATTTACGACTATTGTTCAGAGCTCACAGACTCAAGAGAAAAAAAGTGGGTTATTCATCGTAATTAGGTTACAAGGAATTTATATATATATATATATATATACATCTTTCTTTTTCTTTTAAACTATTTGCCATTTCCCGCGTTTGCGAGGTAGCGTTAAGAACAGAGGACTGGGCCTTTTTTGGAATATCCTCACCTGGCCCCCTCTGTTCCTTCTTTATGTATACCTGGGGTAAGGGAAAAACAATTCTACCCCCGTATTCCTTGCGTGTCCAGGAAGGCGACTAAAGAGGGTGGGAGCCGGTGGGGCAAGGCCTGGAAGCCCCTTCCCCTCCCCCCCTCCTCACTTCCTGTATTTCAATTTCTAGAAGATGGGGCAGACGGAGGAGCCGAGCGGGGGAGTGCTTGGGCCGGGGTTCGAAATGTATGTGGATGGAACCAATATGTGACGAAAGAGAGAGAGAGAGAGAGAGAGAGAGAGAGAGAGAGAGAGTGTATTTAAGGAAAGAGATAAGTAGGTAGTGTATTGGAGGAAAGAAATCTGGATGGTCTGGCTCTGAGTGAAACAAAGCTTAAAGAAGAAGAAGAAGAAGAAGAAGAGGAGAAGGAGGAATGGTCTGGATATGTCCAGCGGTAAAGTCCAGGGGAGTGTTTGGCGAGAGAGCAAGAGCTGGTAGTAGGTCCATACGTTAGCCACGTTCAGGTGAACGGGTTTTCGGAGCATCCCTCCCATCACTGACAAGAGGCCCAGATTGCACCACCCGTATGACTCGGATGACGCAGTGTTACGCGTCTCGTGAGTACGTATCTCGTATCGTGCTCGTTGACCTTTTCCTTCCGGTCCGTTCCATCGGGAGTATATACCAACGTGGCCTTGGGGGTGGGGGCTCGTTGGTCGTGTCCACACACACACACACACACACACACACACACACACACACACTGCTCTTATGTTTTAACCTGAGGTGGATTCTCCGTTGCCCTCGCGTATAGTGTATGGCGTCTCGATATTATGAGTTACCTTATCACCGCCTTGTGGCGCGCTCAAACGCTCGCTACTGAAGTTCATCTTAAAAATTTTCGTGAGTGCATTTTTTTTTTCTTTCTTTTAGGATGTTGCGGAAAAGTGCCACCCTTTTTCTTTATTACTTTTATGGGTTTTCTGGCCCGTCACAACTTAGGAGAGTTGGTGCGCATGACAGCACGCTTTTTACGCAAGTTTTGGTGCTTCGCACGATCCGTTTTCCTATAAGTTTTGGAGGGTGGCGCGTAATTTTTTTTTCTTTCCTTAATACGAGTTTTAGCATACATCTCAGCCCATGTTTCATAGGAGCTTTGGCTAGCATCGTAACCCGCTTCCTCCACGAGTTTTTGCGAGCGTCATAGCCCTTCTCTTAAAAGTTCTTACGCGCACCCAACCCCTTTTTTTTTTTTCTAACAGGAATTTTGGCGCGCATCGCAATGCTTGTATATGATTTTAAGCCCGCGTCGCAACCCGGTTTTATGAAGCAAGTTTTGTTGCGCATTGCAAACGATTTTGTACGACTTTTGGGCGCGCACCACAGTCGATCGTATACATACATTCCATCATAATTTGATATGTTTGTGCATTTTGGTTTTTACGTATTTTGGCTCCGGTTCAAGCCACGACCCGACGTGATGCGCCTTTCGAATTCCAACCCCATTTAAGATCCCCTGTGGCGCTCACCCGAATGCTTTATGCACTCGGGATTGGACCGCGCCAAAAGCTGGATCAGATATGCTTATATTGACCCCGAGCTCTGGATAGATAGTTGTGACATAGCTGGTTTGGTCAGACGGGTTGTGCAAGTGGAGCCGGTTGTATGCATATCGCCCAGCGGGGCCGTCTCATTTGGCTCTTAATCATGCGTCAATTTTGTGGTTAGGTCAGCCTCCTTTTCCCCCCACCGCCCCCGCCTTTTTTTTGTTGATTACGACGACACCACGATCACTGAAGGGCACGATGGCCCGGCCCGTCATAACCTGACGACACAAGTCACAGCAAAAGGAGAAAGATGATGCGCCTGACGCGTTTCTGATTCGCTGAGAGAGAGAGAGAGAGAGAGAGAGAGAGAGAGAGAGAGAGAGAGACGTGGGCGTAGTAGTGCGGGATACCCCCTCGCCCTGGCAGGTAGTGGGTGTCTTATACGACAGCGCGGACTTGTAGAAGATACTACGAGTGTCGTTGTAGTGGCATGGATGTCTCTTTATTGTGCAGTTGTCCCGCCACTTACACTGTCGCGTGGGTGGCTCGCGCACTGCGACACTGGCGAGCGTTCACTGCGGCAGTGAAGAGTCGTACTCTGTATCACTGACCAGCCATACACTGTGGCACTGACCAGCCGTACACTGTGGCACTGACCAGCCGTACACTGTGGTACTGACCAGCCGTACACTGTGGTACTGACCAGCCATACACTGTGGCACTGACCAGCCGTGCACTGTGAAACTGACCAGCCGTAAACTGTGGCACTGACCAGCCATACACTGTGGCACTGACCAACCGTACGCTGTGGCACTGACCAGCCGTGCACTGCGGCACTGACCAGCCTTACGCTGTGGCACTGACCAGCCATACTCTGTGACACTGACCAGCCACACGCCGTGACACTGACGACTGTGAAATATTGAAGTTTCTAGGATGTTTTAAGATCACCATTAGAAGCCAAGGAGTTGAAGTGGTAATACAGTAGGGAATGGCTACTATGTACCCAGAGGGCATACGAGATGAGGTAGCTCGTTCGTCGGGCTGGGCGGGGCTGGGTGTGGCGAGAGGTGGTTACGGCGGTAAGGTTTTAACGCGTGGGAAAAGGTTGGAGGTGGAAGGCGTGTGTGGCATGGTATGTGTGGGAACGTGGGGTAAGGTTGCTAAGGAATATAGAGCGTGGCATTAGAGGCCTTTAAAACGCGGCGGCTGTGGGTTCTCAAAAGGCGCGGTGTTGGGGTGAGGTCGCGGTTTTGTATGGGGGGTGGGAGAAGTGTGCCTCGTTAGGTTCCGCGATCAAGATCCGAATCATCGAGCTGAGGGTTGGGCTGCTCTGTGTGTGTGTGTGCAGGTGAGAGGTGTAGCAGACATGGGCGGGGATGTGTTATGTCGAGGGGAGTCGTGGGAAGGGGTGGTGAGAGGCGGGGACATCCGGCCCGGCCAGTCGTACGTGTTGGTTCTCCCCCGCCCGTCACCTGGTTTGCGTGGGTGATAGTCTGGTTTGAGTGTGTCATTTCACAGGTTAACTCACAGACGACCACGAACACACACACACACACACACACACACACACACACACACCCGAATGGGTTCGAGTCCTAGGCGCGTCTTTCGGTCCACACCCTACCCAGGTGTTCATCCTTTTCCTGGGGCTGGTCGACAAATGGGCTCTTGGCTTAGGCTGGAGTGTGTGTTGTGTGTACTTACACACAGGAGCAAAGACATGGCACGTATATACAAGGTGAAGAGACGGGGCAACACCAGTTTATATATACCCCCGTTACACGCAGATCGTAATCAAACACGTGCAAATCATGTACAGGAACACAGAACCTTATGTACAAGCTCACGTATGTTTGGATGCGTATGTATGGACATATAGAAGACACAAGAAGCTGTCCTTCTCGTGTTGTTTGAAGATGTTCATGGTGAGGCGTTGGGGCGGTGGTTTATAGCCGATGGTAGGGAGTCAGATCATGGAGACCGAATGTCCCCCATTCGGTCGAGTGGTGATAGACTTTAAGCTGTTTTCCCACGTGACTTCAGGGCGTGTCGTGTGAACGTCCTTGGTGGCAGGGATGGAGGTTGGGGGGGGGGGGGGGGGAGACACAGAGATGCAGCATTAGGTGGGGGGAGGGAGAGGTTGGGGAAGGGGGGACCTTCAGGGACGCAAGTGTGGTTTTATCTCGTGAATTGTGTTGGTTCTCCTGCAGGTGGGAAGGTAGTGAGGGGCATCTCAGGTTATGGTAGGGACTCCACGACTTCTCTCTGTTCGCACCGGCAGTAGAGGATCATAGGGATGCTGAGGATAAGCAAGTTTGCTTCTCTCTCGGGCGTGGACGTTGTCGACTCGCTGGGTGCAGATAGGTAAGGCTCAGATGGCGTGAGTGTAGGGGACGAGAAATCCCAATTTCGCAGGATCGTTGTGATGACATTCGTTGGGGGTTTTAGAGTGACGGGAGCTGAAGACGGAAAGACTGTTTAGGATGACTGGGATTTAAGAAGACAGGATGTGCGAGATGGCAAAGGGCATGGAAGAGTTAGGGAGTGTTGGGGGTGGTGGCAGGATGTGTGAGGTGGTAGGGTTAGGGTGGGCTGTGTGTTGGTTAGGTGGGTGGCGCAGGCTGAGTCACGTGCGACTCGGCTACCGGCTTACGTGATTCTTCTATTCATTGTCTGTTGAGCTCCTGATCTTATCTTGTTTTGTTTTACTCCTATACATTTTTATTTCCAATCTTTCGTCCCGGTCCGGAGGAACACCGTGCACTGGGATGCGGCTGTGGGTAACGCTTGGCTCTTGTGTGGGTGAAATATGTCTTAAGCAGCAACGGTGAATTCCATGAATGTTATCCACATGCACTTTCGCCTCCGTTTACCTGCAGCATTTCCGGCCGGGTGCAGAGGCACCAGTTGCCAGTGTGACTGAATCTCGTACGAGTTCGCCAGGGTCTTGTTGCATCCCGCTTTGTCATGTGGTATGTTTTTGATGCACAGGGGATCGACAGCAACACAGGGAAGAGAACTAGGGCGACGATTAGCCCGGGGCGCGATCGTGCTGCGCTCGCCGTCAAGGTCGCCGGCGTGTTGCATCTCTTGACGCCTCTGATAGTAATGTGGACCTCGTGGAGGCCAGCCAGCAAGGTTCCTTTTATTGGACTAGCCATTCTCATCGTAGGGGCAGCGAAGGTTGTTAAGACCGTGCGGTCGTGGCTGGTCATGGCCGGGTGTAGAGCGGTGTGGACAGCCTGCGGTGGACGCGTCAAGGTCTCCTCCTCTCCACTCAGGCAGCCAGCCAGCCAGCCAGTCAGTCAGGTGGGCAAGGCACGGACATCCTGCCACGAGGGAACTTCTTATCTCTCGCGCAGTCCTTCTCAAGGCGCCTCTGGAGCTAGAGGCAGCCTGAGACTCTGGTGTTTTCGTGGAGTTGTTGCGATGGAAGTGCAGTTCCCAGCGGGGATAGAAACCTTCAGTGTGAGTCGCAGGTGTGACGAATTGAGTTGAGTAAGAAGGTGCGGAAGAGCTTGCCAGAGTTCAGGCTCTGACGTTACGCGGGTCGTGGGGAGCCACACATGTAGTGACTGCGTTAATGGTCTTGGTTAACAAGATGGCCGGCCAGTTAGAAGTGTTGGTGATCGATGTGTGGAGGCGATGTGACCTGTTCGTCAGTAAGACTACACAGAACTAGGTCAGGTGGTGAAGGTGGGAAGGAATGTGTGTGTGTGTGGTTACATCACGGGCTACTACTGGGCGGTAATCGTGTGTAGGGAAAGGTGGTGACGAAGGGAAAAAAAAATCATCTCCAGGAAAAGTAGTGTCGTGAGTTCGACGGTACGACGCTGAAGCACGACCTCCGAGGGTCACGTCAGTTGCCACCGCCATCATGCCCAAGTGTCAGACCGTCGTCGCTCCTCTGGGAGGTGTCATCACTCACTTCGCCGAACTGATGATGAATGTTTCGTCCTGTTCAGACGTCACCAGCAGGTGTACTCCTGACAAGTGGGGGAATGTTTGTGAAGGGGTGGATTACGGGGTGCGTTGAGCGGTGGACGAGGCGCCGTGGTGGTGGCGGTGGTGTCAGTAGCGAGGTAGTTAGGTGGGTGGCGTGGTTGGGAGGGGAGGAAAGGGGCGCCTTGATTTGACGCAACACTAAACTCGACAAAAACGGAGTCGACGCCACAATCTGGTGGGTGAACTTTGTTCCGGCTGGACGTGCTCGTGTGTCGGACATATCCAGCACATGTGTACGTGATAACTCCATTGTTGGACCCTTGTGAGCCGACACATCATTGGACACTGGTGTGTTCCGTGGAGTTGGCTTGTTGAAATGTTAAGGGAAGAGGGTCTCGGCGTGTTAAGTGAAGGGGGCAGTTGGTTGTTATATGAATGGGACGTTGTGAAGGGAAGGGGTTGCTCCTCGGAGTGTTTACAGAAGAGGCTGTGTGATTTTTAAGTTGAAGGGGCTGTCGAGTGTTTGGAAAAGGGATGTGGGATGTTGAGTGAAAGGGCTGAGGAGTGTTTAGAGAAAGTATATTAAGTAAACGTGAAAGAAAAGGATGTGTGATGTTATTAAAGTGAGGGGCAGTTTAGAGTCAAGTGAAAAGACAATGGATTGTAAAGATGCAGTGAATGTTTAGTGAAGGGGCAGTTAAATGTTCAGGGAAGTGGCAAGGGATGTCACTTGAAGGGGAAGCGGATTGTCAAGTGAAGTGAATTTAAGTGAAGTGTCGGTGAAACATTGTGTTAAGTAGCCGTGAAGTGAGGTAGTAATGGAAAGTTGGTGTTTACGTTTATTGAACTGAAATGGCAGTGTTAAATCTTTTCGGACGAATCATTGTTCTTCATATTTCCCTTACGAATCAGTGTTCTTCATTTTTTCATATGAACCAGTATTCTTCATATTTCCATGCGAACCAGTATTCTTCATACTTCCATACGAATTAATGGTCCTCCTCTTTTCTCTCTCCTTACGAATCAGTGTTCTTCATATTTCCTTACGAATCGGTGTTCTTCACCTTTCTTCACGAATAATTGTTCAGTATCTTCCGTTAAAAATCAGTGACCTTTATCTTTCCTCATGAATGAGCATTCTTCTTAAAAAAAGAAAAAAAAACTGTGCCTTACGAAACTGACAGTGCAACAGACTTTCAGTAACTGGTACCAGAAACAACGAATGACAATCGTGACGTTATTGATTACGTCCTTAACAAGTTAACATAATGTTGTGATCAATAATTAGCCTCTTAGTTCATGATCAATTACGAATGTAACAAGTTCATGAAATTTTGTCTGTGTGATCAGTATGATTAACCTCTTAGTTAACGATGAATTTAACCATTGGCAAGAAATGCGACATTTACCATCAGTGATAAGTAACGTCTACAAGCTTTAACCCTTAGTTACCTGCAGTGGTGGACGCTCAAGTTACGCAAAGTCACTTAGACAAGCGAGTACAGTCATTTAGACATGATATCCAAAGAGCGTGCGATTTATGTATATTTATAAAAAAAAAAGAAAATTCTCGCCATTGTGCTGTGTCATATACCCTTGAGACTATCTATGTTATGTACACCTCTGTTAGTATTAGTCGTTGCGTGCGTTGGGCGCCACTTTGTGAGTTACGGTTTGCGAGCGAGCGACCGTTCGTGCTTGATGGATAGGGTCGCTGGCGCATTTGTTCGCTGGACCTCCGTGTTGACATGCGATCAGCTATGAATTCCTGTGCAGCTCTCAAGCTGTATATAGGCCTTTTTGTTTTCGTTTGCGAAATGGGTGTTGTACTGTACCGCATTGTACCTGTTATTCTGCTGAATTTGTTCATAACGTACCGTGGCATGGAAAATGGAACACTTAAGTAAAGTGGTAGTATGTCGAGTGATGGTGTGATAAGTGGAGTTGCAGTAAAGTGAACAGTGATTCGAAGGTGAATTGAAGTGTTGTGTGTCTTTGAAGTTGGTGTCGAAGAAGTGATTGCTGATGTGTTTAGTGAAGTGCCAATGCAATGAAATCATTAGTGAAATGACTGCGAGTTGAAGTATTCGTGGACTAGAGTGTTCAGTGAAATAGCTTTGAGCTAAAGTGCTTAGAGACTAAGTGAGAGTGGAAAAGAAAATCGTTAAGTGTGTAGTGAAGTGCGTGTGATGTAAAGTGTTTCTTGTAGTGGTAGTGGAATAAAGTGTGCAGTGAAATAAGTGATGTGAGCATTCTTGTGTTCACTGAAGTCGTAGTAACCTGAGCATTGTTCATGTTAAGTGGCACTGAAGTGTGTAGTGAAGTGGGAGGGGGACTGATTATTGCTGCGGGCAGTGAAGTGCTTTTAGACAAAATCAGGTTCCTGAAGTGGTAGTGGAGTAAAGTGTTTGGTGAAGTGGGAGTGGACTGAACATGGATGTGTTAAAGTGACAAAATACTGAATGATTATGTGTTTCAGTAAAGTGTCAGTGGACTGAAGTGTACAGTGAAAAGGTACTCAAAGTGAACCATACGCTATTCAGTGAAGCTTTACTGGACTGCGTATTTCTTTTTAGCGAAGTGGCAGTGATTTGTGCATTATTATTCAGTGAAGTGGTAATGGACCAAAGATTGCTCGAGTAAAATTGTAATATACCGAATATTGTTGTATAGTGACATTGTAGTGTACCGAATATTGCTTTTTAGTGAAGTGACAGTCAACTGAATATTAATAGCATCTCAAGAAAAGTGCCGTGAAATGACAAGAGAAAATGATATTCAGTGAAATGGCAGTGTTCTTGGTGATATTCAGTGAATTTACGGTGGTATGACCTGTGCTTTAATTGAAGTGACGTAGACGAGACTTGTGTTTACTGAAGGGTTGTGAAGTGTGTTTACTGAAGGGTTGTGAAGTGTGTTTACTGAAAGGTAGTGAAGTGTGTTTACTGAAGGGTTGTGAAATGTGTTTACTGAAGGGTTGTGAAGTGTGTTTACTGAAGGGTTGTGAAATGTGTTGGTGAAGTGGCATTTGACAGAAGTGGTGTGTTTCGGGAAGTTGCATTCGACAGAGGTGCTATGTTTAGTGAAGTGGCAGTGAACCGAAATCTCATGTTCAGTGAATATGAATTTAAATGAAGTGTTGTGCTTAATGAAGTGGCTGGCAGTTAACGATTGTTGTGGATGGTGAAGTGGTGATCAACCAAAGCGTTGGGTGAAGTGGAAGTTGAGAGAAGTGTAATGCCCAGCGAAGTGGCGATTAATAAGTGTTATGGATTGTCAATGGCGGTTAAGTGAAGTGTTGTGTTTAGTGAAGTGAAAGTTAGCTGGTGCTGTGGTTGGTGAAGCGGCAGTTAAAACTGAAATGGTGTGCTGGAAAGGATCTGGTAACGGAAGTGTTGGTTGAAGTGAAAGTGAAGTGTTGTGTTTAGTGAAGTGGAATTTAACTGGTGTGGTTAGTAAAATGGAAGTTAACTGAAGTGTTGTGATTAGTGAAGTGGAAGTTGACCGAGGCGTGGTCAGTGAATTGGCAGTTAACTGAAGTGTTGGGTGTAGTGAAGCGGTGGTTAACAAAAGTGTTGTGTTTAGTGGAGCGGCATTTAAGTGAGGTGCTGTTTTTAGTGAAGTGGAAGTTAACTGAACTATTCTATTTTGTGAAGTGAAAGTTAACCTAAGTGTTAGAGTTTCGTGACGCGGAAGTTAACGGAAGTGTTGCATTTAGTGTAGTAGCAGTTCAGTGGAGTGTTTAATGAAATGGAAGTGGACTGAAGTGTTTTCAAGTGTATTGGAAGTTAAATGAAGTTTTGAATTTCAAGTGGAAATGGATTTTTGTTGTGTTTAGTAAGTGGAAGTGAAGTGACGTTTTCCATTTTGTGAAATTGACTGAAGCGGTGTGTTTGGTGAAGTGGGTGTGGGCCGGAGTGTTGTCTTTGGCAAAGCGGCGTTTGACTGAAGTGGGAATGGACTGGATGGTGTGTATAATGAAGTGTTGGTTGGCCGAGCTGTTGTGTCGGGTGAAGTGCTTAGTAGACTGAAGTGAGTTCACTGCACTTGTTTTCACTGCAGTGGCAATAGACTGACTCCTTCATCACTTGCAGTGGCAATAGACTGAGTCTTTCTTCATTTGCTGTGGCAATAGACTGAGTCTTTCTTCACTTACTGTGGCAATAGACTGAGTCTTTCTTCACTTGCAGTGGCAATAGACTTGAGTCTTCACTTACTGTGGCAATAGACTGAGTCTTTCTTCACTTGCAGTGGCAATAGACTGAGTCTTTCTTCACTTGCAGTGGCAATAGACTTGAGTCTTTCTTCACTTGCAGTGGCAATAGACTGAGTGTTTCTTCTTGCTGTGGCAATAGACTCCAGGAGAGTGACACTGTCTGTACATTTAGTCGCGCTCGGTGAAGTTGGAGATCACAGTTTTCCTGTTGTCCCGCAGTGGCATTCTTGTGTGTCTGAGAGAGAGAGAGAGAGAGAGAGAGAGAGAGAGAGAGAGAGAGAGAGAGAGAGAGAGAGAGAGAGAGAATGGCGGTACAGTGACGAATGGTTACGGGTAAGGAATGCGAAGTGATGTAGAATAAGCTAGAGAGAAAAGAAGTGTGTGTGTGTGTGTGTGTGTGTGTGCGTGTGGAGGTGTGTGGGTGTGTGTGTGTGGAGGTGTTGATGTGCATGTGTGTGTGTGGAGGTGTAGTTGTGTGGGTGTGAGTGTGTGTGTGTAGGTGTAGTTGTGTGTGTGTGTGTGTGGAGGTGTGTGTGTGTGTGTGTGGCGGTGTAGTTGTGTGTTTGTGTGTGTGTGTGTGTGTGTGTAGGTGTAGTTTGTGTGTGTAGGTGTAGTTGTGTGGGTGTAGTTGTGTGTGTGTGTGTGGGTGTAGTGGTGTGCGGGGAGAGTGGTACTGATTGCAACGCGCCGGTGATGCCGGTGTGTAGTGTTGCCCCCAAGTCGGAGGTGATTTTTCTTTTTTAAAAGCATTTAATTAGGCTCCTCTAGTACGTTGTTAAAGGTCGTTGGGCTCGACGGTACGACTCGTGGAACACGACCTGCGACCCTTCGTGGCCTGGTCTTTGACTTGACCCGCCAAGGAGTACATGTCAAGGACCAGACCACCTTTCCTAGAGGTCGAACCGTCGGTGCTCAAGAGTCGTACGTGCCGTACTCAGTGATCGTACCGTCGTGTTTAAGGATCGTACGTCGTGCTCGAGAGTCGTTCTCGTCGTGCTCAAGGGTCGTGCTTAAGGATTGTTCTGTCGTGCTCAAGGGGTCGTACCGTCGTGCTCAAGGGTCGCACTCGCTCGTCGTGCTTAAGGGGTCGTACTGGTCGTGCGCACGGGGTTTAACCGAACGTGAAACTCTGTTATTACGTCACCAGGAAGAAATACACACACACACACACACACACACACACACACATACGGGTTAGGTCGACACAGGCCGTCACACTCAAGGTCGCTGGCTCTCTCTCTCTCTCTCTCTCTCTCTCTCTCTCTCTCTCTCTCTCTCTCTCTCTCTCTCTCTCTCTCCCCGTGCTTCTCCGTACTGTCTTGCACAATCACTTCTGAGATGTTCTTCTCGCTCGTGTCGAAAACGTTCGTCCTGAACTCCATTTTCTCCTCGGAGCTTCGACTCTCTCTAGGTGGTGGTGTGGAGGGGGTCGTGCGTGTGTCACCCACTACCAGTCTTCGTCGTACGCGAGGCTGCCGCAACGGACGTACGGGTCTCGTCATAACGTCGTAATCCCGCGGTTGATAACGGCGTGTCACAGAATAACGCGTGGTGGTGGTTGAGGGTACAACCCGGTGTTCATTGGTGTAGTATCGGAGGTAGGGAGAGTGTGTGTGTGTGTGTGTGTGTCGTCGTTTTCTAATACTATCGCCCAGAATGACCACATATCCTCTGCGCCGGGTGTCGCCTCACGTGTGTATGTGTGTGTGTGTGTGTGTGATCGCTGTGCGAGAGAGAGAGAGAGTGCGTTTTTTTTTGTGACAACGCTTGTATGTACGTTTGTAACGAGTTTGCATGCGCTTTGCGGGCATATTTGTGCTTCCGTGTGCGCATTTCCCTCTCTACAAGTGTGTTCTCCTGCTTATGGCTTGCTGTTCAGTGGTGTTGGTATGTGTGCTTGCTCAGGCGTGTTCAGTGGTGTTGGTGTGTGTGCTTGCTCAGGCGTGTTCAGTGGTGTTGGTGTGTGTGCTTGCTCAGACGTGTTCAGTGGCTGTATATGTGTGTGTTTTGCGGGTGGTTTTTGCGTGCGCGTGTGTGTACGTACATTTTCCTACCCGTGTGCGTGTTTCTGGCTTCATGTTTGTGTCCGTGTACTTGTTTATGCGCGTATTAGTGGCTGTATATACATGTACGTGTCTGTTCGTGTATGTACTTGTGTGAGGTAATCTCTTTGTACTGTTCAATGGGGGGGCGGGGGGGAAGGGTGCATACGCTCACATTTGTTTACTTGCACTCCTCTCTCTCTCTCTCTCTCTCTCTCTCTCTCTCTCTCTCTCTCTCTCTCTCTCTCTCTCTCTCTCTCTTTGTAGTCGTTTTATCCTGTGCGTCTCTCTGTCGTGTACACTGACTGGCGGAACACAGTCAAATGGAACAGCACACTGAGGCTCTTCGTTTCACACGTGGTTACAGAGCTTTTGTACATGTTTGTTACGAGATGTGTGCATAGAGTGCTTGTTAACGTGTGTCTCAACCCCGTTTCGTAGGCTGGAACTCTCTTTCAAGTCATGTGCTGATGATGACCTTACGAAACTCTCCGTCGCTCCCGCATCGTCATCGCGTGCTTACGTCGTGGGGCCCCTCGCCGACAGTGTCGCAGTTGATGCGATCACAGGTGTTAGGGCCTGAGGGGGGAGCAGATGATATACACACGCTTGGATGCGACGCTGGAGTTGTAAGCTTTCGCAGGCGTGCCACGAGGTGTCCATGTAGCTGATTGGCCTCAGTCGGAGAGAGAGAGAGAGAGAGAGAGAGAGAGAGAGAGAGAGAGAGAGAGAGAGAGAGAGAGAAGGCTGGGATCACCCAATAGCTGATAGGAGATTGCAGCTTTGCCCGTGGCCACAACGCCATGATGATAAGCCCGATAAGGAAAGTGGTGTGTGTGTGTGTGTGTGTGTGTGTGTGTGTGTTCAGCCGAAGCCTCTACTCCAAGGCTTGTGTTGGGGGGGGAGGGCGGGGTAGAGTTTGCCTTAGATTGTCGAGGAGTGAAGATGTGTACAATCCTGCCCATGGGTACGATGGCAGTGGCCGTGAACGTAACGTTACGACACTCTGTGGGCACGACGGTACAACCCTCGAGTATTATGGTGTGGTGGTTTGACCCCCACCCACCCCACACCCCCCTGCCCTGACCTAAGGGGCCAATGAGGTGGTGGTGGTTTGGGGGGTCTCATAGTTGCGGTTACGTTGTTGTGACGAGCCTTCCACGCTTGAATATGATCACGTCAGGTGTCGTAGTCGGCTGGTGAAGCAGATGGCCATCATTTGAGTGATGACTATGGTGCGTTGGTAGGGTACACCCAGGGAAATCGGTCACCTTCACGTATGTGTACGATGTGGGTTTCAAAATGAACGTCACGACACTCCCGTTGTCTCTGTAGCGTCAGTCAGTGCGATGCGCATTCAAAATAGTTTGAAAGGCTCTGTGCTCTACATTAAGTACTTCGTCTAAAAACACATTGAGAAATCTGATCGTGTATATGTAAGGCATGGCCACCGATATGAGGCAAGACCCAAGAGCATTTGTCAAAATCCGTCGTCCTTTGTGTCATATTGTTTAACACAAAAATGTAAAGATTTTTTTTGGGGGGTGGGGGAATGTGTGAGTGTACACGCGCGTTTGTACTGACGTGGCATATGGCGCGTTGGTAGGTTAATTCGCGTTGTGTTCAGCACTGACCTGACTGGTGCGTTGTTAGGCACACGCGCGTTGATGCTGGCTTGACCTGTGGTGCGTTACCGGTCGTTTCCAGGGTTTATGAACTGGGTTTACGAAGGACGTGATCAACGATGATTAAGTCATTGTCGATGGCTGTGATTACTCCTCCGTGGTTATTAGTGCCGAGATGAGGTTTTAATGATCGCGTGGTGATTAACCTTTATTGAATCATATGCGAAGATGAGCCTCTTCTTATTGGTCTGCGGTGATTAGCCAGTGGTGATTAGTGTGCGATGATTGGTCCGTAGGGAATACTCCGATGATTGGTTTGTTCGCATTATTCTGTGATGATTAGTCTGCAGGGACTAACTAGTCTGCGTGTATGATTGGTCCGTGGTGATTATTTAAGATGATTAATCGTCTTCGTTTATGACCCTGTGGTGAGGTGAGGTGTTTTCCCTGGTCAATCGTGGCGTAGTGCGCGCCGGGTTCTCTGCCTAGAAGAAATGGTGTTTTAACAAAATTTTCGTTTTACGTGGAAGTTTGTGTTTATCGTAGGTTTTGTGCAAAGTGTGTGTGTGTGTGTGTGTGTGTGTGTGTGTGTAATAACTGCTGTAAGCAAGTGTCTTGAGAACGCTGGTGAGGTTGAGGGGCTGCTACAGGCAAGTGCTTGGGAACTTTGGTTGGTGTGTGTGTGTGTGTGTGTGTGTAATGACTGCTACAAGAAAGGGCTTGAGAATGCTGGTGGGGTTGAGGGGCTGCTACAGGCAAGTGCTTAGGAACTTTGGTGTGTGTGTGTGTGTGTGTGTGTGTGTGTGTGTGTGTGTGTGTGTAATAACTGCTACAATAAAGGGCTTGAGAATGCTGGTGACTGTGATGGAGTGATTGTTAAAGTACGATAATTTGTCACCGCTGATACGACATCGGTTCTTTATCGCTATGAACAGCTTTATCAATGCTCAATTTTCTTTGCAGAATGTACAGATAAAATATTATATTTTCATATACGAACTTTTTAAGTGTTTTAAAGTGTTAAGCTAAAGAAAAAGAAAAATATAAAGTTAGTGCTCACTATGAAAAGTGAGAGGAGTGATTGTGACGTCTGCAACACGTGAATAGTGACTTTCTGATAATGATAAGATGGAGAGTGACTATGACCCCTTGGTGAGGACCTTGCCTCCTGCCGGCGAGCCTGACGACCTGGTGCCGTGGTGTGCCGACGGTGACCACGGCAGGTGCAAGGCATTCCTGGCCCACGTCATCAGCGTGGATGACGACGAGGAGGACGAGGATAGCGGCGAGGAGGGACCAGACGGCAGGGACCCCCAACCTCTTGGGGAGCGTCCCACTCTCTTCATCACAGAAAACGGGATCGGCGCCGCTGACCCGTTCGAAGGACAGACGGAACTATCTTTCGCCAACCGCCCCCTTGGGTTGTGTGGAGGCGAATATTTTGACCCCGACCTGGTGAATGAAGACGGTGTGAGGAGTGTGGTGGTATCTGGGCTGTGTGGCGAGGCCGGGAGTAACCATGACATAACCGATAGTGACGTTGACGCCGACACGCTGAGCGTATCCCCCGTGGAAGACGACCAGTGCTACACCCTCAGAGGTAACCTGACGCTGGTGAGCTCGGAACGTGGAGAGAGTCTGACACATCCATCGTCAGCCAACGAGGCTTATGAGTCTCCCCGGGCTTGGGCTCTGTCGGCCGGACCGTGCCAGGGCACGGCCGCCGGACGCTCCGCTGGAGGAGATGAAGTAAGACGAAAGGTTGACTTTATGGGTCACGACACTTTGGATGCCCACGACAGGTGCGTGACCCGCGATGTCGCCGAAGCCCCCTGGTTTATCTCGAAGGCCTTTTCTGCGGTGAAAAGCTCTGACGAGGTTAGCTATAGCGTGGAGACGGGCGCCCAGGACTCCTTCCCCGTCTGCCTGGCGGAACCCGACCCGAGATCACCATCCTCAGGAAGTCCCTGGAGAGGAGGGTCTTGCGATCTAGAAGAGGACGATGAGAGAACCGGAGGTCTTGACGATGTGGGTCGCAGTTGCCTCGTCAGCATCCCCTTTATGGAGGCCACGACTTTCCGAGAAGCCGCTGACGTGGTCCTCGAAGGCCTCGGAGCAAGGGACACCCCGGAGGAGGCGACGCCACAGGGAATGATACAGCAGGAGCCTGGCCGTGTCCCTAGCTCATCATCAGTCACAACGACTGACACTGTTATGACGCCTGAAGGAGAGGAGATCGTAATTGAGTTAGAATTAGCAGAGCTCGAGGCTGCAGTAGATTCGCTGGGTGTAAAGGAGGACGAGACGCGTGAGGACGAAGTGGAGGATGACTTGAATAAAGAGACCGCAAGAGAAAACGATGAGGTCAGCAGTGCGCTTGAGGAGGGACGACAAATTGATGCAACGGTAGATAGCAGGGAAGATTATGAGGAAGGTGAAGACAGCAGTGAGGTCCAAGACAAGGAAGGTGCAGACGGGAGTGAGGCTCAAGATCAGGAAGGTGAAGACAGCAGTGAAGTCCAAGACCTGAAAGATGAGGACAGCAGTGAGCTCAAAGACCAGGAAGGTGAGGACAGCAGTGAAGTCCAAGACCAGGAAGGTGAGGACAGCAGTGAATTCCAAGACCTGAAAGGTGAGGACAGCAGTGAAGTCCAAGACCAGGAAGGTGAACACAGCAGTGAAGTCCAAGACCTGAAAGGTGAGGACAGGAGTGAACTCAAAGACCAGGAAGGTGAGGATAGTAGTGAAGTCCAAGACCAAGGTGAAGACAGCAGTGAAGTCCAAGACCTGAAAGGTGAGGACAGCAGTGAAGTCCAAGGCCAGGAAGGTGAAGACAGCAGTGAAGTCCAAGACCTGAAAGGTGAGGACAGGAGTGAGCTCAAAGACCAGGAAGGTGAGGACATAAGTGAAGTCCAAGACCAGAACGTTGAGGACAGCAGTGAGCTCAAAGACCAGGAAGGTGAGGACAGCAGTGAAGTCCAAGACCAGGAAGGTGAAGACAGCAGTGAGGTCCAAGACCTGAAAGTTGAAGACAGCAGTGAAGTCCAAGTCCAGAAAGATGAGGACAGCAGTGAAGTCCAAGACCAGGAAGGTGAGGACAGCAGTGAGCTCAAAGACCAGGAAGGTGAGGACATAAGTGAAGTCCAAGACCAGGAAGGTGAGGACAACACTGAGGTCCAAGACCAGGAAGGTGAGGAAAGCAGTGAAGTCCAAGACCAGGAAGGTGAGGACAATGCTGTGGTCCAAGACCAGGAGGGTGAGGAAAGCAGTGAAGTCCAAGACCAGGAAGGTGAGGACAGCAGTGAGGTCCAAGACCAGGAAGGTGAGGACAGCAGTGAGGTCCAAGACCAGGAAGGTAAAGACAACACTGAAGTCCAAGACCAGGAAGATGAGGACAATGCTGAGGTCCAAGACCAGGAAGGTGAGGACAGCAGTGAGGTCCAAGACCAGGAAGGTGAGGACAGCAGTGAGGTCCAAGACCAGGAAGGTGAGGACAGCAGTGAGGTCCAAGACCAGGAAGGTGAGGACAGCAGTGAGGTCCAAGACCAGGAAGGTGAGGACAGCAGTGAGGTCCAAGACCAGGAAGGTGAGGACAGCAGTGAAGTCCAAGACCAGGAAGGTGAGGATAACGCTGAGGTCCAAGACCAGGAAGGAGAGGACAGCAGTGAAGTCCAAGACCAGGAAGGTGAGGATAACGCTGAGGTCCAAGACCAGGAAGGTGAGGACAGCAGTGAAGTCCAAGACCAGGAAGGTGAGGACAGCAGTGAAGTCCAAGACCAGGAAGGTGAGGACAGCAGTGAAGTCCAAGACCAGGAAGGTGAGGATAACGCTGAGGTCCAAGACCAGGAAGGTGAGGACAGCAGTGAAGTCCAAGACCAGGAAGGTGAGGACAGCAGTGAAGTCCAAGACCAGGAAGGTGAGGAAAACGCTGAGGTCCAAGACCAGGAAGGAGAGGACAGCAGACCAGACCAGGCATGTGTGAGGAGCGACGAGGAAGACGTCGAAGCAACGAGGGAAAGAAATGAACCTCTAGAAATTGAGAACGAGGAGGGAATGAATGAAGGAACACGGAAAGAACTGAATGAACCAGTAGACGACAGTGTGAATGGGGAAGGTGAGGTAGAGGTTTTGAAAATGAACGTTGAAGATGAGTCGGGTACAGATTGTACAGTGTACACGACAGACGTCTTCCTCTGTACGAAATTAAGCTCTGAAGTTACTGATGGTGTTACCCTGGAAGAGGAAGGGCTGCTCTCATGGGACACTGTACAAGAGGGGAAAGAAGAGGTAAAGGAAGTTGGAGTGTGTACTGAAGCGAGCGGTAATGATACAGAAGACACCACCGTCTGCGTTCAGAGAGACGTGAAGGCCAGGGAGAATGTTTTCACGTCCTGTGTGAGGCGACGGTGCCTGTGGGGTAGTTCTGGTAACGACACGTATTTCTGTAACGGTTCTGATAACGATGGCTCAGAACCCGCCGGAGGTGTTGGCACCCCTGATGACAATAGCCCAAGTCAGGACAGGATGGAGTGTCACTATGACGATAATGACGCCCTCTCAGGCCCAACGTCCGGTCAATCTATTTGTTGTATTCTGGGTGGCGTGTTCAGTGAGTGTTCGGACACGACGGGTCGTACTGTTGGGGAGCCAGAAAAAGGTTTAGAGAGTGAAGACAACGGTAGCGTAGGTCGAGACGGTCAGAGCGAAAATGGCCAGGGCACCTTGCCACAGGAAGGGACGGAAAGGGCGGGTGCAGGAGCCCTGAGTGACTTAATAGTGGAGGATGAGTCTAGTTTTTACGCAGTAGTGACCGAGGCCAGTGGTCGTGGGCGAGGTGCCAGTCCTCTACCAGAGTGCCGTGACGAGGGGCGTTTCGTCGGCTCTCCCTCACAGTGCAGCAGCGTTAAGGAGCGCGAGACTGTCGCTCTTAGAATTAAGAAGAACCTGAAAGTGGCCGAGATCATCTGGGAAGAGGTGCCATCCGAAAATGTAGTGAACGGACTAGAACTTGAATCTGTTAGTCTCAATAACGTCGAGTTCAGAGAAAGCGGAGGTAAAGTGGAGGTAACGTTCAGAGACGCTGGTGGTGTGAACCAAGAGGAGGAGAATTCCGTTCTTCTACAGATAGAAACGCTCAAGGATCAGACTGAATTTATTCAGTGTTCTACCAGTGACGAAGACCAGGTCGATGTAGCTCAGTTCCTGGAGGTGGACCTTGATCTATCTCCGGCACCTGGAGACGGGGGTCAAGCAGCTGTCGAGACACAGGACTCTTTACTTTTTGTGTTTGATCCTGTTTGCGTAAAAGACACCGAGGAATTACCTGTCAGCGGGTTCAGCTGTGATGGAACTGACGTTCTGAAGGTGAATGAAGTCGATATTGGGAACGGTTGTGAGGCTCCCGATCTTCCAGAAATTGAGTTTTGTGCTTCCGATTCCGTTGAGCAGACAGTTTCCTTCAATAACACCGAAGAGGATCTTGGTGTGTGCTGTTCAGAAGAGAAGGAAAGTACCAACGAGGACCTTAATGAAGTGAGAGAGCCAGACGTCCAAGTGAACGTCGTTGAGGAATCTGATCCCTCCGCTGACCAGTCAGAGGCGTCTTTGGATTATAGAGGAAGTGAAGAGGAGGATCAGAGCCTTAAGTGGGCTGGAGGAAGTAAGGATAGTAGTGACCTGACAGTAAGTGAAGTCAGCGGACAAGTGGACGTGGACGACGGCCCAGGTAGTGATCACTGCGAAGATAGCGAGGTCCGAGACGAGAGTGAGACCTCCTTGGGTTCGTCCGTGGTTGGTGCCGAGACTTGCCTTGCTGACGGGAGTGAGGTGAGGCACACTAGTCACACCGGAGGCGCAAGTGGTGGCGAGGAACACGACGATGGGGATCACGAGGAGGTAACGACGTCGGCGGATGGAAGCGAGGGCAACGTGTCGAGGGACGATAGCTGCGATGGTCCGACTGCAGCGGTCGAGAACTTAGGCATAGATGAGGTTGCTTTGCCCATGACTGTCTTCAGTGGTCTCCTCTCCATACCCGAAGAGGAAGTGGAGTACAACAGCGACGTCGCCGAAGAACCAGTTGAGAACGTTGCTGCTGGTGTAGCTGTAGGTGTTAATGATGGTGAGCTGCAAAGTGCTGGTGACGAAGCCGATGCAGAGCGTGACGAAAGAGCTGGTGAACAAAGTGATGACGTAACCGGAGAGCCAAGTGGTGACGCAGCTGAAGAAAAGAGTGATGATGTGATTGAAGGAGGGGATGATGACGTGACTGGAGGACAAGGTCATCACATTCATGAAGACCAGATTGCGGATCTAACAGGTGAGGGAAGCGGTGAGGTAGTTCTGGGCGAAAGTAGCGGAGGCGAGGGTAAAAGCGAGAGTGATGGTTTAGCTGAAGAACAAAGTCGTGAAATTAGTGAAGTTCATGATGAAGACAGAGGTGAACATGATGGTCATGAACAGAGTGGTGACGTAGCTGAGCTCGATGATGACGTAGATAAAGAACAAAGTGTCAGTGTCATTGAAGAACAAAGTGGTGACGTTGTTGAAGAACCAAGTTACGACGTAGATGGTGTAGTATTGGAAGAAAGTAAGGGCGAGATAACTGAAGAAAAGTTTGGTGACCTGGCTGAAGAACAGAGTGGTGGCCCACCCGAAGAACAGAGTGGTGGCCCACCCGAAGAACAGAGGGGTGACCCACCCGAAGAACAGAGGGGTGAGCCGACTCCGGATCACAGTGGTGAACCAGCTGAAGAGGAAATTATTAACCAGAGTGGAGACAAAAGTGATGATGTGACTGAAGAACAGAGTGGTGACGTAGTTGAAGAACAGGCAACTGACAAAGCTGAAAAGTGCACCAGTGACCTGGCTGAAGAAGAGACCTGTGATACGGGTGAAGAACAGACTAGTGATTTAACCGAAGAAAATACTTGTGACGTTGCCGAAGAACAGATCCGCGATCTGGCTATAGATCAGACCTCTGACCTTGCTGAAGAACAGACCTGTGATGTGGGTGTAGATCAGACCTATTACCTTGCAGAACAGACCTGTGATCTGGTTGTAGAACAGACCAGTGACCTTGCCGAAGAACATTCCTGTGATTTGGTTGCTGAGCAGACCTGTGACCTTACTGAAGAAGACAGTGGTGAACTTGCTGAGGAACAGAGTAGTGAGCTTGTTGTGGAAGAGGGAGGTGATTTGGCTCAAGAAAAGAGCGTTGAGGAAGCTGGACAACAGTGTGGTGAGGAAGTTGGAAAACAGATCAGTAACCTCACTGAAGAACACGGTGGTGACTTGACTGAAGAATTAAATGGTGTTATAGCTGAGGAAGAGAGTGGTGGCGTCCCTGAGGAACAGGGTGCTTTCAGTGAGGAGAAAGACATTGACTTGGAAGACCAGAGTGAAGTTGTCGTTCCAAAGGGAAGCGGTGCCGCTCAAGAAACTCGAAGTATCTTAGTCAGCAAGATCGATCGAGGTGCTGCTTGCGAAGAACGAAGTGTCGAGGGAGAGGAAGGCGACAAGGCAGCCAAGTGCGACATGAGTGTGAGCAGTAATCGCGACTCCGGCACGAGTTACCTGAGCGAGGGGGAGGACGTGAGCGACGACGACACCTTGGTGGGACGCAACAGCGATGGTGACGGCAGCAACAGCAGCAGCGGCGGTAGCGGTAGGAGCAGCTGCAAGGGCTTCTTGAAGTCCCACAGGAGGGACGACAGCGGCGTCGAGTTGGGCTCCTGCCATCACGAACACTACCATCACCACCAGAACCATGACCATACTTGTCGCCACTCTGACCTCGACGAGTTAGGGATCATGTTCTCTGGCGGGATGAAGCATGGTCGTGGGGACGAGTGCCACGGTGGACACAGTGACTCTGAGGCGAGGCGAAGCCAGGAGCACCTGAGGGAGAGGGAACAGGATGATAACATAAGTGTGCAGAGCGAGGTGTTTCGCCGAGCCTCCGAGGGGGGTAACGAGGTAGAGGGTGAGGAGGATGGAGAGTCCTCCGGCAGGAGGTTCAAGAGAAGCCGCAGCCACCAGTTCAGGGTTGGCAGGCGGTTCAGCGGACAGAAGATGGTCAAGAAAATGAAGAAGGCGGTTCATTTCGGCCGCAAGGCCGAAGACGAACCGGATACGGAAGTGCACCACACTAAGATCCAGCACCTCGCGCAGGAGAAAAGGTAAGCAATCCTATTATATTTTTGTTGTGAGCTGGTCTGGAATGGCCTTCCAGCCACGAGGTGAAGGATGGATTGTCGTGAATGGTATGCATGTGGATTTCTCATACACTTAAGCAGAAGTGGTGGGGTTGCTTTATAGTGGTGTGGTCCCTGATTATTAGAAAATCCTTCCATAATGACACAACACTGACTGGAATACTTTAGAATTAAACGCCATTCGATAGCAAAGGTGCCTTAGATTCACAGTAGGAGACACAGATGTGATAATGTTTCTTAAATTGTTCAGCCGCCTCTGTGTGATTATCAGAAACATTATGAACGAACTATTGGTAGGATATTTTGAAAACAGTGAACACATTCAAAGTGAACCCGATCAGAATGGCTGCAGTGGGTGCATGGCCCTGTAGATCGCGGCCCCCAGACAGCCTGGTTGATCGGAGGCACAACAGGAAAGAGAAGCCTTCATGGTTTGCTCTTAAGAAAAATATAGCTTAAAAAGTAAGTTTTGTAATTGTTAGATGGGGACATGAACAGACCTTCGGTCGTGAACGCCTTTTATAGACACCCTTCCAGCACACCTGTTGTGGTAGTGTAGGACAATACACATTATCAGTAGATGTACGACTGACAGTACACGACGGATGACGGCTGTGAATATGAGGTGATACAGACAGCCGTAGACAGTATTTAGTTGGAGTCAGTGACATTCCGTAGGCGTGGACAGTTAACGGCAGTGTAGCCCTTGGCAGTATAGGCAGCTGGTCGCACACCTTACAGCCGAGGGCATTTGGTAGAAGCCAGTACCACTGTTTGTGTTCGAGGCACCACCGGAGTGTCATCATGGGGGAGGCACCGCACCACGCAACCATTCCTGGAAGTTGTGATTAATCACCATAACAAGACTCCCCCGCACACCCTCCTCACAGCGATGGAGAGATGGGGGCAGGGAGGGTAGAGTGGTGGGGCAGAGGGAATTGAGTGTTGGGGGTTGGAGTGGAGTAATGATACGGCAGAGAGGGTGGTGTAGTGGTGAGGCAGAGCTGGTTGAGTAGTAGGGCACGGAGGGTGAGGCCGCTGAGGTAATAGGGGTCGTGTTAGGACAAAGGTTGAGTATTAGAGGCAGAGAGAGAGGATGGAGCGGTGGAGTCGGGGAGAGTGTGGTGGAATGGTGCGCAGGATGTGAAGTGGTAGAATGGAATGTTTAGGACACACGAGAGTAAAGTAGGGGAAAAAATGTTCGTGGCGGTGGCTTAGACATGGATTGTTGTAGCGGAGGATGTAGATTTTGGAACAGTGAGGATGGAGTTGAAAGCACAGAGAGTGAAGTGGTGTCGGGCCTTGAGTGGTGGTGGGAGTGAAGTTGCGATTATGGGGAGAGAAGTTGGAGTATTAGGTCGGTGTGTGGAATGATAGGACAGGGGCACAATATGTAGAGTGATGGGAGCAGAGAGTGCGCATGTTGAGGATAGAGAAGATGGAAGAGAGTAGGGAAATAAGATGAAGTTCTGTAGCATAAAGAGGATGGGGTGACTGTGTTCACAGAAGGTGGAGTGGCGGGGAGTACAGTTTATCAACCAGTGGTTTGGATTGTAGAGAGATGGTATAAGGAGAGTAGTGGAGTGACCTTTCGACGTTCGAGAAGAGCGAGTGAGAGGAAACCCCAGGTAGTGGTAGACCGGAAGGAGCCGCTCCACCTCGACGGCTCATTGTGACGGCGTTGACACGCTACCGCCAGCGGCCTCCGGAGGAGAACACCTCCCGTTGTGAGGTGAGCTGTGTTTGGTGCTAGTGGTTCACCTCCAGTGTGTTTACCCGTGTGGTCGCTCACCCTCGCGGCGGTATAGCTGATGAGTCGATCATCAGCCGGCCACGTGTTTGCTTGTACGGACGGAGTCACATTGCGTGGAGAAGCCGCAACGTGAAGACTCCTGATGTACGTGCCAGAGCTAAATGAGGGCGTAGCGTCATCCACTGAATGGTTAATATAAAGAGGGAAAGCCGAAGTGAAGTACTAGGATATCAGACTCCGATGCCTCAGTGAGTGTGGTGTCGGAGTATGATTTTCATGCCCTCCACTGTAAGCTTCCATCCCGCACTCTATTATTTCGTATTGTCCATCTGTTTGGCTATTTTTTCACGTTAATTGTCAGTGAGTTCACTTCACATTGTCTCCTTCAGCAGTGGTGTCCATCAGGGTTCCGTTCTGTTACTTACGTTCTTTCTCTTTTCTTTATCAGTGATTTAATTTCTTAAGGAAATATCAGTAATCGTCTTACACCAGTGACTAACGCTTCCATCTTCTCTTGTTCGAACTGCGTCTCGCCTCGCCTCAACTACCATCACAAAGTCCGATTTAGACAGGATTTCCCAGTATGCCTGACGTAATGCACCCAGTTAAGACGAACGCCTCTTAAACTAAGTCTTTTCCCACTACCTTTTCTGAAACTCCCCGCAACTTTACCATCTCCTGATGGCTCTAAGATTCCACCACTCATCACACACAAAGAAAGAAAGAAACGTAGTTGAGATCACCGTATCATATAATCCATCTTGGAAACCCCACATTACACAAATAGCTGAGACTGTTTCTAAGAAACTTGGAGTCCTCTTCCAAAGCCGGGATGTCTTCCCACCAGAACCGGTGATGTGATTTTAAGGAAGATTGATTCTCCCTCTGTTTGGACTTTGGACTTCTCTGCGGGTGGGGGGGGGGTGTCTTAGCTCTACATATATAGTCGACCCCAAAGCAGTACGACGTATCATTTCCAGAAGCATCAGCAGCACACGGCAGCAAAGTCAGGCTGGTTATTTTGAAGAGAGACGATGATTACCCTCATCATAAGCTTACACCAGCTATGGATCAAAAAAAAAAAAAGGCAAGACATGTATATCACAAGAATCGAACGTTGTTTATGAATTCAAATGTCAACAGGGAGACTGTGAGCCGGTTACCGACGTGATCTTACGTGGGAAGCACAACCTCAGCAGTGTCCAGAAGACTTACCTTACACTTACAAGAAGGGCCCCATCAAACTACATGGTCACCTAGAAGCGTAACACTACCCCCACACGAGAGACATTGAGCAATGTACAACGCCGGGAACAACTCGCAGGACACCTGCGCATCGCTGAAGCACCGGTTGTAAAAGCAACCGAGAGTCAACACTGAGAACACTGCCAAACACAAGGGTACTACAAATACATGTCCCAGCGCTCCGTAACAGCCAGTAAGCACGCTTTTCTAGACGCGCGGCCGCCTACGGATATTACCCAGCCTTACCCTGCCTGCCACCGGCAGTGATTCTCACCTGCTCCACTGACCTCTCCGCACGCTTCTGATGATGATTTGATGGATTCGAAGGGAAACGTCGAGATAGCGAACACATCCTCCCCAGCCATGTAAAAATAGATGCTAGACAACTTAGAAAAAAATTAGAGAATGTGATAAAAACCCAGTTACCTGGTCATATATATATATATATATATATATATATATATATATATATATATATATATATATTTATATATATATGTATGTATGTATGTATATATATTACAATTAGTTTGTGAATGTGTTTGCGTGTTTTGCACTCATGGGACCTTATCTCTTGAACTTTCCTATCATATAGCTTCTTACACTGGACTGGCACAGTTTCCTATTATTTCTAAGAGGCGTGTGAGGTGTACATGGCGTCAGGGAGAGGAGGAATGTCGGCTGTGTGTGTGTAGTATGGTCCCATGTTATGTCCTTTGTTGATAGTCTTGCCCACCGTATTGCCCTTCTGTCTTTGTCAGTATTGCCCTTTCCTCACAGGCACGTGTTGCCTCCCCTTCTCTTCTGTCTTGTGCCAGTATTACAAACATAAGCAGTGTTCAATCTCTTTCTATTAGTTTCGTTGCCTGTATGTGATCATTGCTCATATGCTTTTCTTTAACATTGCTCGATTTTTTCTTTTCTTTTTATAAACATACGTAAAGATTTTGCCTCGTGTGTCTTGATTACGTTCGAGACAAATGGTTATTCTATGCAGGATGTTTGTCATGCTGATGTCAATTTTATGGAGATGCGTTGTCCTTTAATGTTGATGTTGTGGTTTTAAATGCAAACAGACGTGTATTTGATTACTGTTTTTGCGACGCGGGAGAATAGAGGTTTTGCACTCGCGTTGCTCCGCTTCTTAATATTGTGTATGTGTGTGTATGTACACCAGATCTTGTACACACACATACACACACACACACCAGAGCAATCTAAGCCAGGCGCCCATTTATCGATCAGACCCGAGTGGAGGATGCACACCTGGGTTGGATGTGGGACCGACTACTGCTCCCAGCATTCGAACCAATGCGGATATTGGAACGTTTTTTATTATAATTTCTTTGATAACTACACTCTATGTAGCATTATACAAAGAAAACGAGGGTTCAGTTACCTTGGTGTATCCCGTGTGTTTTTCGTTGTTTTCTACCCCCGGCTTAAAGTTGAGGAGGAGCGGAAGTGATCTATTCTTGTGTTTTATGTCGACGTCAGCAATCTCCACTTTGTGTTCCGCTGGCTTCATACGGAGCAGATCTTATATATATATATATATATGTATATATATATATATATATATATATATATATATATATATATATATATATATATATATAGAGAGAGAGAGAGAGAGAGAGAGAGAGAGAGAGAGAGAGAGAGAGAGAGAGAGAGAGAGCTGGCTCACCCTTCTTACGTTTATTACGCGAGAGGAAAGCGATACGGGAACACAATTCATGGTGTGTTGGGTTGTTGAACTTGACCATCACCAACACCCAGCATATGCGGATTTCGGACCCCTCCCCCAAAGTAGGTTATGCGTTGCCCAGTTATTTTGCCGATCGTTTGAGGCGACGTGAGAACTGCACGATCGCATGATCATAGTGTGGTTCGTAGCAGCGTCGGGTTTTAGTGGTCTTTGTGTCGGTGTTTTATGGTCTTATAAGACTCCCGCCAGTAAGATTTTCTTGGTCCTGTCCGGATGTTTCTTACAGTATCCGTACACAGGAATATGTCCGCAAGTCGCTGATGTTTCCGGTCGTAGCCCCTCCTGAAAGACATACACACACAATGGTGATGTAAAGAAGAAAACAAGGTGTTGGAACTCCTTCCCCGGCTGTCTGTAGAGGGTTTCCGATACGTGTTTGTAGGTTCACACCCGCCCCGAACTGAGGGCACCAGCTGCTGCGTGATCATTCTTAAAGTGCACCCAAAGTCGATCGTGCCCATATACGTACTTTTGTGAGTATTTCCCTCAACAGATTCGCCAGTCTTGCGGCATGACGTTTGGGCGACTGAATGTGCTTCCATGTTCTCTCACGTGGCTCCCCCGACCTGTAGCGCTGTACTGTAAGAACATCTGATGCGATGTCAGAGGTAAGATAAAAGCGGGCGTGTCCATTGCGATGACTTCGTAGCCCGGAGCGACTTTCCAGTCCCAGTGGAGTCAACCAGATGAGCTCGGCGGTGCCCCCACGAGGGTCGGGTCAGGTCAGAGGCCAGACCATCACACCGACGCGGTCGATGGTTGTGTATTCCTTTGAAACACAAAGACTTGTTGTGTAAATAGATGTGGGGGGGAGGGTGGAAGGGTGAGGTCTGCTGGGAGTCACCCTAAGCTTGGTATGGTGGAGGTGGAAGGCTCTCGTCGTCTCCGTCTCCGCCGCCGCCGGGTCTGAGACCTCAATTAAAAGGTAATTATTTAATCAGCCACGCTACTGCTGGCGGCTGCCCGCGTCCCTGGCGGCCCCACCCCCCGTGCTGGTGGCATCCAGTTTGTTGATCAGATAACACGGATGACGTGCGTCGAGTTCCTGGTGTTGTACGGACGGAGGAGGTGTGGACACGATGGGTCTTGGACTCGTTTGCAGCAGCTTTCTTTCTTTCTTTCTGTCTATCTTTCTTTCTTTTTAAGACTGTTGATCTTCAGGTGTTGACACTTCACAGTCCCCTAAGAATCCCGCGTCCCAATAACTAGCTGTTCGCTGTAGTAAAGGTAATTATGAAGGCAGTCTTTCCTGCCAGCGTACACTCGCACGAGCACAGAAAACGCTTGGGAGATGCGACTCCACGAGTGTAAAACCTCTCCCCCTATACTGTGCAAAAAAGTAATTACAGGGAAGTAATTACTCGCAGTAATTTTGATCATGAAGGTAATCTTCACACACACACACACACACACACACACACACGTACGTTGCCCGTGACACAGCAGCGACTTGAGGAAGCCTTCACGACTGAAAAGATTCGCAGCTACCAAACTCAGGGCAGCCAGTCGCTTGGCAACTAGGAACAAATACGAAGAAAAATTGTCATCTTGAATTACTCGGATCATGTGCATGGTTTGCTCTCGTAATAAGCTCAAGTCACACGCGAACACCAAAAACATTTATAATCGAGTGAAAGAAGTCTTAATGTCCCTTTAGTTGGCTTTCCCTTGTCTGGTGTTTCTTTTTTTTTTTCCCCCGCGGTCGGCAGCCAGAATTTTAATCTGCCTCGTGTTTCCGAGGAGCTCTCATGATGAAGAGTTTTAACAGTTGAATTCTTCAGTTCCTCAAGGGAGGAACCAGCACCTCAATCCTTCAATAAGTGAGTGATTGGTTCGCTATCAGTGTCATCTTCATCGTGGCACCCCGTGCTTATCTTGTGAGCGGCAGCGGTTAAGGATTACAGGGGTCGAGAGGGGTCTTTGTGAGGTTCCCGTGGGTAGATGAGTATTGTATGACCTGTTCAACACATTTGGAACGTTACGTAAGGTTTACAGTCTTTCAAGCATGAAGTTTACCTGATAGATGAAAAAAAAGATGTGGATACACTCAGGATGACTCGTATTTCTTCTATTTTTGTGTGTGGGTGACAGTTCACATTGGACGGTGTCACTGTGGCTGTTTCCGACTGTGTCTTTGACCTCTCTCTCTCTCTCTCTCTCTCTCTCTCTCTCTCTCTCTCTCTCTCTCTCTCTCTCTCTCTCTGCCAGTAGGGAGCAGGTGACGAAGACGCCTCTAGTGTCTTATTCCGCTTACCCCTAGTGCTCGACGGCACGACCTAAAAGCACAGTGATGACGACCCTCGGGTATATGCAGCTGGTCTGGGCCTTTGACCTGAAGAAAGACAGGTTAATAATCCCTCGAGCGCAACGATACGCCCTTGGTATTATTGCCCTGGCCATCAAGGACTTTGACCCCTCTCATCTCAGGTCACAGACCTCAGATAGACCACCGTTCCCAAGGGATCGCACCGTCCAAGCTCAGGTGTTTTCCCTGTTTCCACGGCCGTGTGTACCCACCTCACCTCCGACACCTGAGTTTGTCATAAAAGAAACATTAAACTTGAATAAATCTTATACGTTTGCGACATGATGTATTACGTCCAACATTCTGTAATTCAAGAAGATGCTTACATTCCACTTGTTACTGTTGTCATAATTTTTCATACCATATGGACGATGGTCTTAGGTAGTACCGCTCGTGGCAGGCGTAGTACCACTGGTCGGGAACCACTGCGGTGTTGGAGGATAGACACATCTCTTAGTTCTGGTGGCGTTGGCGCGCCGCCGGTGGGGCCTGACGAACGGTGCCGATGGTAAACAAAAGAAGGTGATTGTGAGGTGAACTCCCCCATAACAAGTCTCGACTTCCTCCCTTTGCACCGCTGCTTCCCGACCAGTGAATGAACTCTTCTTCAGCCCGATGGCGCGTTCCGGGAAGAGCAGAAGAATAGGGACCTCGCGCTTGGTGGGAAGGAGCCACGGCTGCTATTGTCTCGGGTATTCCTAACAACAACAACATTGAGTGATGGCGCCTCTGTATTTTCCGCACAGCTTCCTCGCTCGTTGTCTCCCACGACGGTTTAACTATAATAGGTGAAGTTTTTAAAGTCATGCTGCTGCCTTCCCTTCTTTCCTTACCCAGGCAGAGAGGTTCTATGGCTTTCAGTTTCGCACCTTTGGAAGAACACTTGTATTGGACTTTTGTTTAACTTTTGTGTATTAATAAGTTAGTTGATTGTACCTTAGTATTCTGTTTGCTTGCTTAAAGTAATCCTTCGTCATTGATCATGGTTAACAAGATCCTTATCATAGATAATAGATTGGATGGCTTTAGGAAACATGAGTTAGATTTGAGCCAAGGAAAAGAGAGAGTGAGAGAGTCATAAATGCGTCAGTTGTTTGGGGGGAATTAAAGGTCAGATGGATGCTGTATTAAGGGTTTAAACCCCATGAGGACCTCAACCAGACAAGGATGTGAAAGAGTTGAATCATGCATATATGTAGGCTAGGGAGGGATGTGAACCTTTTGAGAGGGTGAGAGTGTAGGATTTGAATCTGTTCAGGTATTTGACCATGTAAGGATGTGAGAGGAAGGGGTATATAAAATCCAGAAGTGTGATCCAGAATGTGATGAGTTCAGCATGAAGTGTGATTCAGTGTGTGATGTGCTTTGCTTTGAGGCGTGATCCAGTATGTGATGTGGTCATCTTGAGGTGTGTTCCAGTATGTGTTGGGTTCAGCTTGCGGTGTGAGCCAGTATGTGATGTGCTCTGCTTGAGGCCTGAGCCAGACTGGGATGCCACCAGTCGGGTGTGGAGGGTGTTTGCCGGTAGACAATAGGTAGAGCCGCTATTGCTGGTGGTCACCTCGGGCGTCAACACTACAATGCTCCCGGAAGATGTTGTGTCCGGCTCCGTATCTACCGCTCGTTGAAATCCCAGTCAGGTGTGGTGTGTTGTGTGGCGGGTCGCGGCCACACCTGAGGAGGCCAAGATCTGCCGGGGGGTGTGTGGCGCCCGTCCTCCTCCCCCTCCACCCCTTGCGCCGCCGACACGTGCCACGCCCATTGAGCACCCTCACAACTAGCCTCAAGGGATCGGTCGCTTTTACGTTGTGTATCACTCAAAACCCCCCAGGCCCGTTGCCACGTCAGTAACAAACAAGAGTTGTTTATGGAGGCCGGGAAGAGAGCGTTATAGTCGTGTGTTGAAGCATCGTATCAGAGGAATGCAACACAGATAGAATCACCCCCACCCCTCGGACGAAGCGATGACAGCAGGACGTGTGTGTGTGTGTCTCCTGGATTAGAGACGTAATGCAGAGAGAGAGAGAGAGAGAGAGAGAGAGAGAGAGAGAGAGAGAGAGAGAGAGAGAGAGAGAGAGAGAGAATGGCGTACCTACTGTACTTTCGAGCTGCGTTGCCATGATTGTTGTATCCAGCGGTAACCAGTTTGACATGTGTACTGGGGGAAGAGGAGGAGGAGGAGCGCCTGGCTGGTACAGGGAGGCGGAAGTCGTGAGGGCACGCAGCAGCATCCCGCAGCTGGCCGAAAGCATTAGCCACCTCCCACGGCTTCGTCCGTCGTGGGCCGGAGAGGGAATCACATTTGCCATTTCCGATGTCACTTGTTGCTCCTCAGTCCTGCGCAGGCTAGGCTGATGTCGCCTTTCGTCCTACCCAGGCTCGGCTGACGTCAAGTGTCGTCGGTCTGTCCTGGCTCGGCTGACGTCATCAACTGTCGCTCTAACCAGGCTCGTCTGACGTCAACTGTCGCACTAATCAGATACAGCAGACGTCAGCGTTCGCGTTACTAGGGCTCGGTAGAGGACGCTCCCTGCTGACAGGATTAGTACATTTCTGATGAAGGAAATACCATGATGATGGTACCATATCATTGTTGTGAAATTCACGACCCAGGGCATGTTTTCATCACACACACACACACACACACACACTGTTCAAGAGTTGGGACCCCAAGAATATAAAGCTCTTTTTCCGTAGAGTTCAAACGGGTAATTATGCTTTATCATTATTCCTCGATTCTTGGAAGACTGATTTTAGCTATGTCAGGTTCCTTTGTTAGCTTCGATTGTTATCATGTTTGATCTGTTTGTTTGTGGTTGATTTCATGTTACTGTCGGCTTTGTAATTCGGGTGTGTATGATAATATTGTGTGTGTGTGTGTGTGTGTGTGTGTGTGTGTGTGTGTGTGTGTGTGTGTGTGTGTGTGTATTGCATGTTTTTGTGTGACTGTGTTGTGCGTGTCCCGTGGGAGGCGGCCTGGTGTAGTGTGGAGTAGAATTCATTTTCTTCGTCTTCTATCAAATAGTGACAGGGTAGGTTGGTATGATGTGGCGTGAGGTTACCACTGCGTTTGGTCATGCAGCATAGCGTGTGGGGTAGTCATGCCGCGGTGGACAGATGAAGCAGTGTTCCCAGGCAGGCCTGTCAGGCCCGTGGGAACACACAACCCCGTGACCACCAGTGTCAGGGGCAAGCCACTTTCCTCCACTCACGCTACCTTCCAAGCCATGCCGACCCGTCCTATCTCATGGTTCCTTCCCGATGTCTCTTTTCCCCTTTTTCTATATTTTTTTTTCAGTCGTTCGTAATACCTCTCTGGCCAGATGTTATCTCTCTGTGAAGTTCTTTTTTTTCTTTTTTTTTATTCACATCAGAAACTTGCATCATCGTGGTGTTTGTGATCGAATATGTATACTTTTCGAGAAATTGCTCGCGGCGTTGTCTTTCATGTTTTGTTGCTAATGTCTCCGCGGCTTGATGTCAGGATTTCTCTCTTGGTACTGCCGTTGACCTTTTCATTCTCCAGCCGCCCCTCAGAGGAGCCCATCTTGTGTCCGTCTCCCCCTTGCATGGTGATGGGGCAGCCCGCGAACCCAGGCTAGCAAGTGGGTACTGTGATAATGAAGACCATCATGTTCACCAGGAGCATCTAGGCGTTGTTGTCTGTTAGACCATAGGAGAAGCAGGATGTGGGCATTGTAGTGATCATGTGGATGGTTTTACGTAACATCCCATGGGACTTGTTGTGGGATGTAGTGATGCTGGGTATGCTGTAACACCCTGGGAGGTGGAGTCTGGTGAGGTTTGGTTTTGTCAATTTTAGGCTGCTGGGACTGTGGTTGGTGGGGTGGATGGTGACTTGGTAGGGATGGCGGTACTATAGAATTAGATGATGGTGACTGTGGGTGATTAGTGGCACTGTTAGGTTTGCAGAATGGTGACTGTGGTTGAGGGTGGCACTGTAAGGTTGGTAGGATGGTGACTGTGGTTGAGGGTGGCACTGTAAGGTTGGTAGGATGGTGACTGTGGTTGAAGGTGGCACTGTAAGATCGGTGGGATGGTGACTGTGGTTGAGGGTGGCACTGTAAGGTTGGTAGGATGGTGACTGTGGTTGAAGGTGGCACTGTAAGGTTGGTAGGATGGTGACTGTGGTTGAGGGTGGCACTGTAAGGTTGGTAGGATGGTGACTGTGGTTGAGGGTGGCACTGTAAGGTTGGTAGGATGGTGACTGTGGTTGAGGGTGGCACTGTAAGGTTGGTAGGATGGTAACTGTGGTTGATGGTGGCACTGTAAGATCGGTGGGATGGTGACTGTGGTTGAGGGTGGCACTGTAAGGTTGGTAGGATGGTGACTGTGGTTGAGGGTGGCACTGTAAGGTTGGTAGGATGGTGACTGTGGTTGAGGGTGGCACTGTAAGGTTGGTAGGATGGTGAGTGTGGCTAATGGTGGCACTGTAAGATCGGCGGGGTGATGACTGGCTTGGTGGTGAGGACTGGCGGCCAGCGGCCGGCCAGTCGTCCCTGCTGTGAGTGTGTATTCTTGGCCACATAAGCACCGGAAGTGGCCAGCGCTCGGAACATTCATTCGGGTTAGCCAAGGGCGCTTACGTCATGCACTAAGTAACCAGGTCCCAGTCAAGATGATATGATGTCATGCAGAGGTCCAGTGTGTGTGTGCAGATCCCAGTATGACGTTGGGATGTCATGGAGGGTGAGTTCCATAGAGTATCCAGCGTCTATGCAGGTCCCGGTCATGACGTTGCGATATCAAGTGGGTGAGTTCCTTCCAAGCGAAGTGTCTGCAGGTCCCGGTCATTACGTTGTGATGCCATACGGTGGAGTTTCCCCTGAATGATATCAGCATGTCGACGAGTCCCCTTGATGCGGAGCGTCTGCAGTTCCCAGTCATGGCCGTGCGATCTTACGTAAGAGCGAGTTCCGAGAAGGTGAAGTGCTTACGGTTGCCAAGGGTTTCGTATCTGTGGTAGGAGTTGGGTTCGTGATAAGAGGGGGAAGAAGAACCCTCCTGCTGGTGTCGTTGAAGGAGCCGCGAGTTATGGTGTCGGTGGTAGGGAGACGAACAGCGTCCCCTGTACGTGGGTGTCGGAGAAGCCGAGGGTGAACCCTTTGTGAAATGTGGTAATTCAGCGGAATTTACAGCGTATAGCCCCCTTCAGCGAGACGTTGCGACCCGTGAACACTAGACTCCACGACCATTGGGCATGATGTTGTCGTAACCTTTGACCAGGTCTTAGGTCACGTCATCGTAGTCTAGGACCACACCGTGATGCCCAAGGATCGATGCATCGCCTTGCTTGTAGTATTAGAAAAAAAAAAAAAAGAGCGGACAAATGTAAAATTATTTCCGATTGGTTTCCATCACAGTGACTAAGAAAACGCGTATGAGCAATGAGATAGCTAGCTGGAGAGAGAGAGAGAGAGAGAGAGAGAGAGAGAGAGAGAGAGAGAGAGAGAGAGAGAGAGAGAGAGAGAGAGAGAGAATGATAGAATTACCCCCTTGTCACATAAAACATTTCTTGGGCTAGGATTTGATCCTGGCGAAGGTGATGTTTATTTTCATGGTGATAAGTGGCAGCCATGTCGCTGCTGACTTGTCAAGCCGGATCACGGCACTTGTGCTGCCGGATCACGCGCTTGCGCTGCCGGATCACGGCACTTGTGCTGCCGGATCACGCGCTTGTCCGGCCGGATCACGCACTTGCGCTGCCGGATCACGCACTTGTCCGGCCGGATCACGCACTTCATTGCTAGCCCTTAGAACTCTCAGTTGTACTGAGCGATGATATGCAGTGTCCGTAGGGTGTACCGGCTCTGTGTGGTAAACATTATCTTAAGTGTCGTCTAGAACATATGTAATCTCGAGTATGTTTTTCTGTGTGTATGATTGTGTTCAGAGTTCTATGATGGTGACGTAACCAGTCCATGCGTTGTTGGCCTGCGCATGCTCGAGGTTAAACCCGTTGGCAGTGCCTTCTCGTCAGAGAACTTCTCACTGCAAAGGAGTCCCATCACTCCCCATACTGCTGGAAGTGGTGCATCCTTGGAGCTGCGGGAACTCGCGGAAAGAGACCTTGGGTTACGCCAGGACCCTTTTTCTTAGAAAGGGAGTTTTGTTGCATTTATAGATAAGAGAGATAAGACATACCAAAGATAGGGTGTAACATGGACTTTGCTGAAGGGTCTAGCCCCTCTAGGCTCCCTAGTATTACTAGCAGCTGCTTCGTGTGGGTAAGCCTGCTCTAGGATAGTGGGGGATCGCTATTGCTTATAAATGGAAATGTTACGGTAAATTTAGTGAGGTTATGGGTGACCGTGTGTGTATG
Source organism: Panulirus ornatus (assembly GCF_036320965.1). Lineage (NCBI taxonomy): Eukaryota > Metazoa > Arthropoda > Malacostraca > Decapoda > Palinuridae > Panulirus > Panulirus ornatus. The sequence goes on along the minus strand of NC_092266.1, from coordinate 25,091,192 downwards.
AGTGAGATCCACACATTGCCGTTTTAGAAGCAACGACACGAGAAGCCGTAACTGCGGGCGGGAGGGGTGTAGTGCTGTGGTCTGTAACCCTGACCTTATCGTAACCTCCCCTACCAGTCTGACGTCACCTGGGAAACCCTCCAACCACCTTGCGACAGACTGTGTTAAAACTAGTGTAACAGTCTTGGTTCTGAACACACCGCATATTATATATATATATATATATATATATATATATATATATATATATATATATATATATATATATATATATATATATATATATATTCTTTCTTTCTTTCATACTATTCGCCATTTCCCGCATTAGCGAGGTAGCGTTGAGAACAGAGGACTGGGCCCTTGAGGGAATATCCTCACCTGGGCCCCTTCTCTGTTCCCTCTTTTGGAAAATTAAAAAAAAAAGTGAGAGGGGAGGATTTCCAGCCCCCCGCTCCCTCCCCTTTTAGTCGCCTTCTACGACACGCAGGGAATACGTGGGAAGTATTCTTTCTCCCCACTCTTGATCACCGTTTCCAGCGAATGCGAGATAGCGCCAGGAACTGACGAAGAAAGACCTCATTCTCTAGCTGTCATGTATAATGCACCGAAAGCGCAGGTCTCTATCCACAGACTTTTCCATAGTTTATCCCGGTCGCTTCACATGCCCTGGTTCAGTTCATTGACAGCGCGTCGATCCCTGTATACCACATGGTTCCAATTCACTTTATCCCGTGCACGTCTTTCAGGCCCCGATTACTCAGACCTTTTCACTCCATCTCCAGTTTGGTCCTGCCTTCTCCTTGTGTCCTCCACTTCTGACACACGTATCCTCTTTCTCAACCTCTCCTCACTCATTCTCTCATGTCCGGACCTTTTCAACTCACCCTCTTCAGCTCTTAGCCACTCGCTATTAATCACCCCTCTTTATGTAGTGGTGTTTTTAGTAGTTGGTATGAGCATGATGCTGGCATTCCATTGATTTTTTTCTTTGCATTGCTGCCTAGATATGGTGGAGATGATGTACTTTGGTTGCAATTTGACCCGGTTGTGATGGTGTGGTGGTGGTGTTTTCGTTGGGTTACGGAGGGGACGGTGGTGTACTTTGGTTGCACTGTGGCTCGGATCTGGCGACGTTGAGGTATTTTGGTTGCATTGTGGCCCAGCTGATGGTGAACTAGTCTTATAACCCAACCGCTAGGATTACTTGGTAGTGTTGTGGTAAATTATCGCCAGGGTGCTGGGTGTATTCATGTGATTTTAGTCCAGGTGTTGCATTCGTCTCTTTAGTTGTGTTTTGATCCCGTAGCTGGTATTGTAGCGTTATTGTGACCCCGGGAGGTGTTGTGGCGTTATTGTGACTCGGGGAACTAGTGTTGTGGCGTTATTGTGACTCCGGGAACTAGTGTTGTGGCGTTATTGTGACCCGGAAACTGGTGTTGTGGTGTTATTGTGACCCCGGGAACTAGTGTTGTGACGTTATTGTGACCCGGGAACTAGTGTTGTGACGTTATTGTGACCCGGGAACTGGTGTTGTAGCGTTATTGTGACCCCGGGAACTAGTGTAGTGGCGTTATTGTGACCCGGGAACTGGTGTTGTGGTGTTATTGTGACCCGGGAACTGGTGTGGTGTTATTGTGACTCCGGGAACTGGTGTTGTGGTGTTATTGTGACCCCGGGAACTAGTGTTGTGACGTTATTGTGACCCGGGAACTGGTGTTGTGGTGTTATTGTGACCCCGGGAACTACTGTTGTGACGTTATTGTGACCCGGGAACTGGTGTTGTGGTGTTATTGTGACCCCGGGAAGTGGTGTTGTGGTGTTATGATGACCCGGTTCTTTGTTTCGTAGTGATCATGTGAACCACTTCCTGAGGTTGTGATATTGTTGTGACCCGGCCATTGTTAGTATGATGTTATCATGGTCTGAGTACTCTTGTTGTTATGGCCAAGGTGCCAGTTCAGTGTTGTGATTCAGATCTGTAGGCTCTGGGGCAACTCAGTCATATTAAGTGTGGTGATACAAGAACCCAGCCTCTCTGTAGTAGCCTGGATGATTGTGTTGGTTGTGTTGTATTGGTCAGTCAGTGGTGGTTGTAGTCGTGATACAGGAACCAGTCTTCTGTAGCCCTGGTTGGCTAATGCTTGTAATGTAATGGTCGTTCACCGATTGCCCTGGCGATCAAAGACCCAGTCTTCCGTTACACCAAGATGGGATCTGTTTATACTGTAATGGTTAGTTGTGCTTGTGCGAGGCACCAGCCTTTCTCTCGTAGCCCTTGTGTTGATGCTGTGAATGGCTGGTCCCGGACATTTTTCATATGACGCTGTTAAAGTGGTGGTGATGATCTTTGTGTGTGTGTGTGTGTGTGTGTGTGTGTGTGTGTGTGTGTGCGTGCGTGCGTGTGTGTGTGTGTGTGTGTGTGTGTGTGTGTGCGTGCGTGTGTGTGTGTGTGTGTGTGTGTGGAAAAGTTGTAACCCTATTAGCATCATGGGGCAGGTGATTCTGACGAAGCCAACCACTCCCTCCCTTCCGCCCTGAATAATGGGTTTAATTTTCACCGTAACCAGAATTTTCCTCCTTACGCCTCCTTGTTTACAAAATAGGTGTCAGCCAGGAGAATGCTGTATAGTGTCGAGTGAAGAGAATTTTTTTTTTTTCGTGTGTTTTACGAGTGCCGGGAACAGCGATAACATTTACCCAAAAATCATGAATTGCGACGTATGTGTGTGTGTGTAAAGCGCCCCTTTACGAATATTTTACCGTTCATGTATGTTTATGTATGGTGTATATTGGGGAGTAATTTGCATATTTGGTGGCGTCTGAGGTACGTAGGGGACGAGGGGAGGGGAATTTTAGGCAAGTACTTGCAGGTTCCGGCGCGGACTGAAGTCCACATCAAGGCTGGGCCTTAATTGAAAGAGAGAGAGAGAGAGAGAGAGAGAGAGAGAGAGAGAGAGGTTAATGACACAGAAAAAAGAAGAGACATGGGGAAGTATTTACGAATTTTGGAGGGAGATTAACACACTTTCTGATCTGAATATCGTGATTTTTTTTTCTACTGTTTGATCAACGAGTCGAAGAAAAAAAAGACTGCTTATGGTTATAGCCTTATAACGTTGATTTTAAGGGTCCCGTCGTTAACCTCACAACTCGGGGCCAAGGATCAAGCTGTACTATTCTTCCACCCCCATCACTCAGGCCTGTTTCAGGCCACGCACGGCTCGCAGACCCCCCCTCACGTGTTCCTTACGACCTGTCTGACCAAACTTTTATTCTCCATGCCACGTCCTGTGATTTCTTGAACGTCCTCAACGTGTCGCATCAGAGATTCCAGGAAGTGCTCGAGAAAATAAGACGTATGCGGTGCGTGGAGCCAGGACAGTCGTGCGGTGCGTGGCAAGGACAGTCGTGCGGTGCATGGCAAGGACAGTCATCCCTGGAGACAGACGTGGCGGCCCCTACGACGAGAGCGCTGACGACGTCTCTGAGCTTCCTCGGTAAATTATGTGATGGTAAAAAGTGGTAATGATTTTTTCAAGTCCTGAAGAATTCTCTTCGTTCGCTCGCGCGCGTCGGGAACTTTACGCGGAGAGCGAAATTATTTCGAGTATGACACGGGTTGGTTTCATGTCATTTCAGGAAGATGGTCTCATATTTTTTTTTTCTTTTTACCTCTGAAACCCAGAAACTTTCAGGACGGTCCAAATTTACCGTTCTGAAGTTAAATTTATCTCGCCAGAATATATATATATTTTTTTCCCCTCGCATTTTTTTTCGGTCATTTTGTTAGTCTGGGAAATGTATTTTGGAGTCTTCCATTACTGGGAGACTCTCCACCTCCTTTTCCCCACACATCGTAGGTGTCTTTCCTGCCATCATATCGTCTCGTTTAAGACATACTATCATCGTCTGCACTGACCAGGACACAGTGTTGGCTCATGTGAAACTACAGTTTCCTCACTCTTTGAAAATTCCTTTCTTTTATATTTTCTCCTTTTTCTTTTTCTTTCTTTCTTTCTTTCTTTCTTTCTTTCTTTCTTTCTTTCTTTCTTTCTTTCTTTCTTCTTTTTTTATTCACATCAAAACCTGGCTGTATGAGGGGTTTTTTCCTTTGTCCCTGTCTGGAGCTTCAACCCCACCAGCAAAGAAACAGAAAATAATAGCATGGGTTATGATTATGGCTATACTTAACACGTTTGTTACATTTCCCAAACTCTTGATACGTTTCCCTAGAAGAGACAGTGTCTATATGGGACTTCATAACTTGGTGAATTCCTGCAGAAGTCTTCTGGGGGGTCTTCACCCCCCTGTAACCTGGCTGAGCACAGGCTGCTGGATTGGGTCGTTTGGTCGACCAAGCTGTTGGAAGCCGCAAGCCATAGGCCCACATAGCTCCCACAACCTGGGAGAAGCATCGGTTTAAATCGGTATCGCTCTGTTTATATTTCTAGACACGAATGATTTTCAGAGCTGGTGGATATTATTTTTTATATTTCAGAAATTTTATCTAAAGACCTTCCTACCCAAAAAAAAATCTAACGATTGAGATTCGACATCTCTTTGTTTTACTGTATATAGAGTTATTCTGGTAGAAAATTACTGTACCCCTTGAATAAGAAAATTATTGCAGATCTTAGACAAGTCTTCATCAGAGACTTGGATTCCTTTGATTCAAGAACAGTTTTCAGTGATTTCGAAAATCACTTTATTTTTTTGCCTTTGGTTCAATGATCACCAGGTAAAGCAACACACTAAGACACGTCATGCTTTGGATCTCGTATGACTCTTGCGTTGCAGAGGCAGTGGAGTGTTTAATGTATAAAATAACATTGGCGGAACGTGATTTGGAGCCTTATAAAGTAGTAAGGGATATGCATAATATGGAAATTTGGGTTAACTAAGGCAAAATAAGGGGAAACGTCGAAAATAAAAAAAGAATTATAAAGAAACCTCTTTGACTCATACTAGTAGCAGAGATTTATTTTGGTTTTGTTATTATTTGAAAAAAGGGTGTCAAGTGTTACGGTCGCCATTTTGCATACCCGTAAACTCAATGCCTGACAACGGACTGCAAATGGCGGCCGTTGAAATCGTATAATTTTCAAATTATCTCAATAATCGAGTATGTCTCGGTTGCTTCGGAAAGTCAGTTGCGGTCAGTCTTAACTTCTGTTGATTTTTTGGACGAGGATTTTAGGTTATTTTACGTTAAGTTCGTGAACTTCACATTTTACGTTAAGTTCGTGAACTTCACGTTTTACGTTAAGTTCATGAACTTCACATTTTCCCTTACAACATACTACGGTATCATTATGTATGATGGTCCAGATTCAGCTTCCCCACTCTCAACCTATCAACACTGTATTACCATAGATATTATTGCTGTGTTACTAAAGTACTACTTTACCCTCTTGATCTATAAACTACTTTTTTTTTTCCTCCCCTTGGAACTGGAAAATTATTCTTTTGCTTAATATGATAAGTAATAGTGGTCCCTGCGTTCGAAAATCATTGTAATACTTAGTAAATTGTTTGATCTGGTTTAGAAAATATTTGTATGTATAGGAAATTATTACTTTTTTTTTTTTTTTTCTTAAAGTGTGAGTCAGTGTTGTTGGTGACACAGAGTAGATAGATATATTCTTCCAGGACGATAGATGTTTTACCAGCGGAGGCGTATGAATCTTATGAAAGCTAAGGCTGGAGGAGGGGAGCGCCAGGGTTGTGATGTATTGGTCACTTAAGCTAGGATGAGTTGCCAGTGAGTTCTTCTCTGAGCTCTTTTGTGCGGAGTGGAGAAGACCTCGAGCGAGTGGTGGAGTAGGACACGAGTGAATGGAGTGAAGGACATGTTAGGTCTTGAGGACGACAAACGACAAGCTTTAGCTATTTCGTTAACGAAGTTGTCTTGCATCCCCCCTCCCATCGGCCACTTGTTGGGTGGGGGGCTGCATGTAGCACGTAGGGTTCCCAGCAAATTTTAGCGTACGTAGGCATTATTTGATATCTAGCACAATGAATCGAAGCGTCTGATACACTGACGACGGTAGATCCATCAGTTCTCAAGAGAGAGAGAGAGAGAGAGAGAGAGAGAGAGAGAGAGAGAGAGAGAGAGAGAGAGGAGAGAGAGAGGAGAGAGAGAGAGAGAGGAGAGAGAGAGAGAGGAGAGAGAGAGAGAGGAGAGAGAGAGAGAGGAGAGAGAGAGAGAGAGAGAGAGAGAGAGAGGGGGGGAGAGAGAGAGAGAGAGGGGGGGGAGAGAGAGAGAGAGGAGAGAGAGAGAGAGAGAGAGAGGAGAGAGAGAGAGAGAGAGAGAGAGAGAGGAGAGAGAGAGAGAGAGAGAGAGAGAGAGAGAGAGACTTTTTAGGATGAAGTGGGTGTAGTAGGCGTTGATCGCGAGGCGTCGTGTTGATTCATGCATCATCAGAAACATCGTCATCATCATCATAGGCTTCCTGTATTTTGCCCACTGTGCAACACCATGGAACCTTTTGGAACATTTCACTGTCGTAAGTCGTGCAACACCCACTCGGATTCCCAGCCTAGGAGGTATGCTGTGAGGTAATGGTAGCGGCACTGCAGACGGTTGCTGGAGAACAAGTTTATAGTTGGTAATCCAAGGCACTTTTAAAATGCCTTTGCTTGTGTTGTCATTTGACAAACGCTGAAGGAGAGCTGGACTATACCACGCCCTCACCTGCTGGCTGTGACCAGCTGCATGTGTTGCCACAGCTCCTACATGAATGCTGCTGCTCAGATGTAGTGACCGACACATGTTGCTAAATGATCATTGTGAGACGACGCATTATAACATGTCTTCAAGAATTAGTGTTTATGTTGGTTTTAATGCACTTGCCTTGGCCGATGTGCACGGCGATGTTGTTATAATTTCTTTTGTGCTTCGCACACTTGTTATTATAAAGTGCTGTTCCTCAGTGCTGTTCCTGTGTATTTTCTCTTTGCAGGTAAGAAAATGGCTTGTTACCCCACACTGCAGCCATGGGCTGAATAAGGTAAGTACAGTGTGCACTCGTTAACACGTAACGTTAAGATTGACGCATATGATTCAGTTCAACTCACGCATGTGTGTGTGTGAGAGAGAGAGAGAGAGAGAGAGAGAGAGAGAGAGAGAGAGAGAGAGAGAGGGGGTGGGGAAGGGCTGTTCATAAGAGTTTGGACTTTGGTAAAGAAGTAAAGGAGACACGGCAGCGGTCCCATCGCTGTGTTGCCGCCAGCCACACCCGGTAATCAGGTGACGCAGTAGTGTGACGTGGGAGCGGTCCATTATTATAATACACCATTCCGGCCGTCAAGTGTGTACGTAACAAGAACTCCGACATACTTCGGGTTGACCTTTCCGGTGGTGGGGGGTGGGAGGAAACTTAATCCGTCACACTTTCACCCTGAGCGGCGACAAGAAAAGGCGTTTCTTGTGCTTCTGGAATGTTCTTCGGGGTTCCAGTATCCAGCCAAGAGAAGTGGGTTTGGACGTTAACGTCGGGATTCGAACCCCGTTACTTTGCCCCGCGACTCTAGAGCACACACAGCCTTGTCATCTTTTAAGATCCCTTGAGCAGCGCATTCACACCGCAGGCTAGACGCGACCCCGACCAATATTTTATTCTAGCCTGGAATTATTTTGTGGGAGACTCGAGCGTTCTCACTCACCCCAGTGTGTGTGTGTGTGTGTGTGTGTGTGTGTGGAGGCAAGCTTCTGAGTCACGACTATTGCTACAGGATAGCAAAAAACTAGTACTGTTTTTGTTCATATTCGATATTGTTATTATTATTATTATTATTATTATTATTATTATTATTATTATTATTATTATTGTTTTTGTTGTTGCCTCGTGTGCATATGGGGAGAAAGACTACTGCCCACGCCCCTCCTGTGTGATGTACAAGGCGAATGAGATGGACTGGAGCGGAGTTAGGAAATCCTCCCTTCATGTGTCATTTCTATCCAAACGCAGGAAAAAAGTGGGAAGGAACTTAAATAGGATCTTCCCTAGAAGGCTCAGTCTCAGCGGGACACACACACACACATACACACACACACACACACACACACACACACACACACACACACACACTGTACCAGTCTAGCGAGGAAGGCTTGCCTGCCGCGGCTTCTAACAGCTTGGTCGACCGGCGATCTAACTCAGCAGCCTAGACTCAGCCCGAACAATTGGGGAGTAGGAGACCCCCTGAAGTCTACACCAGGTACACGCTAGTATCTCAGATAATCATTGATGTCGGAAGGTGGCGTTCATTCGCCTGATCATCTCGAAGTTAAGAGTTAAGAGTTCATCAGGCGTCGCGTCGGGTTGCAAAACATGGCACTCCTAATGTGTGAATCAGCTGTGCAGCTGCTGCTATTGCATGTGCCATTGGGCCGAGGCTAATGGTGGTACGTCAGGAAGCTTCCGCTGCTGGAGGTCTGTTTCATGGGATTATTATGTGTGTAGTTGTTACTGTGTCATCGCATAACTGAGGGAGATTCTGAGGGAGGATAGCACAAGAGATATGTATAACAGTAATGACTATTGAAGGCCATCAGCTCCCTCATACATATTCCTCAGACACAGTATTTATAGTGGGACTGTGTGTGTGTGTGTGTGTGTGTGTGTGTGTGTGTGTGTGTGTGTTGCCTGGCGAGGTGATGCCTCGCTAAGGTTGGAAGGGGAGATGAAGGTAACATGACTCGCACTCGGCATTGCCACCGCGGCGAGATGGGTAGATTAAAGAGGATAATGGGGTTGACTGGTTGAAGAGGATGGGCACTTAACACTAGACGGAAGTATCGGGTGACAGCCGTACGTACACCAGGCTGCGTTCGCTCGCCCGTAGTGTGTACCAAGCGCATGGGATGTCGTTGTCTGTCTGTCCCGTCTGAGTTAACACGAAGGATCTTGCTGTCGGTTGACGATAGGACTGGCCATGGCGGCTTATCCCCACCTTCCTCGGTCATTATGGACCCTCGTCAGGTTGCCGGTCCACTTATTTTTATGTTGTCTGTGTTGGCTGGCAGAGAGGGAGGTGGCGGGCAGCATGGTGATGGTGTTGACATCTAGTGCCACAGATCTGTTCCTAATGCTGACAAGTGTTATCGAAGGGAACCTCGACCCACCTCTCCAGCTTGTTACTTGGTGTATATATATATATATATATATATATATATATATATATATATATATATATATATATATATGTAGATTGATAGATAGTAACCGGCGTTACCGGACTCTGTCACTTTCTCACTCGACTTTTTATCGTCAGTGGAGGGAAAGAGAAGCACAATCTCGTCGCGGAACTCTTCAGTGGAGTCCATCATTTCCCAGTTGCTCGACTCCAGCGCAGCCTTGGAAGCTGCCGGAGCCCCGTGTGAACGGTCCTGTACTGCGCATGTGTGTTACCCGAATACATTTTGGCCTTCAGCCCACCTCTGCAACCTGCCTCCTAATTCACCTTCATTTGCAGACCCTATACGCTCAAGTTTGTCGAGTGCCGTTAATGCCCCCGACTACTACGTAGCTCATGGGCTGATAAGTACTGTATAATGGATGAATGATAAGATAACCGCGTGTGTTTGGGGTGGTTGTAGGTAATGTTGGACGGGTCGAACATGTGTTACGTGGACGGGGGACCGTGTGAAGTGGACAGATGGCACTGCCTAACTCATTAACGCGTGTCAGTCTCCTAACTGCAGTGCCACCACCTCGCCACCGTCTGTCTCACGTGTGCCAGGGAGAACCAAGTGGCCAGAAGGAAAATTTTTCATCGTTTCGAATAAAGACGTATGTATGTTTTGGACTCGTGTTTTCACTGCAAACTAGTCCCTTCCAGGAGCTGTCTGTTGAACCAGGGCGTTGATCTGGACCCACTGGGACGTCTGGTCTGGATGGTATTCAAAAGTGTACTGGCAGCTGTGGTTTCTTTTTTGTTTTCCTCCATACGTTAGTCTCTGGTTCGGGGCACTTGGAGTCTTCCATCGCTCGTACTTGCTTTGTATGTCTGTCTGTCGTCTAAGCTGAAGAGTTCATGGAATGGAGGGTGTCAGGGTGTTCACACCTGGTACAGGGATGTACTTAGATACTAGTCTTCCCCCGCCTACGGTGTTTACCTGAGGTCGAAGTCATTTGGTCCGGACTTGCTCTGTTTACCTTGGTCGAATGTTATTTCATTAATATTGCTTGACTCTTGTATCCTTTCTACACATACTGCTATTTACCATTCCTTCCTTTTTCACTCTCCTTCTGATGTCTGTTTCCACTCTCGTGCAGCCTTCTCGCTACACCATCGTGTGCCTCATTTTTATAATGATCCTTCTCTCTAGTGTCTCATTTCTCTCTCTCTCTCTCTCTCTCTCTCTCTCTCTCTCTCTCTCTCTCTCTCTCTCTCTCTCTCTCTCTCTCTCTCTCTCTCTCTCCCTTCAGACTTTCCTGCCTCTCCATTGTTCCTTTCATCATAGATGCCTTCCGCTCGTGTTCTTTATTTTCCACCCGTTCCAAACTCTCATCTTAGTTCTCTCATTCTTCCCTCCCTCTCTCTTATCCAGCTAATGTCTGTGTTTTCCTACTTCTTTTTTTCTTATTCCTTCTGTTCTCTCTACTTTCGCTCATTCCTCCTCTTGTTCCATCGCCGTCCATCCCCTCCCACCGCCTCTGTGCAAATCATTAACTTCCTGCCGTCCGTAATTACCTCCTCCCTCACCGCCCGTCCTCACCCCTGTGTCCTTGAACCAGATTCCTTTTATCCTACCGTACGTGACACTCCTTCTCACCCCCTTCCCCTTGTATTGTCAGGCACCGCTGTATGGCACGGGTTACTTGGACCTGTTGTTGTTGTTATACGTTCAGTGTGATACCCGTTCTCGTGGGTGGTGCTCTGTAGAGTTGAGGAGGGAGGATGTTCTTCGAACAAACTTACCACTCACATAGGGAGGAGGAGGACAGAGACAAACCCACCACCCCCTCCCAGGTTCTCGTCCAGGCTGGACGTCTGACGCTCTAGCCCGTGAGGCCCCCAGCGCCGTGGTGTGGAAGAATCCATGGGTTCGTACAGCCGCCGCGTTGCTCCTGGCCAGGCTGGGTGACTTGGTTACGTCGTGAGGATTTTATGGTGACACTTTGTACGTTTCCGATGTCCATGTTTTTTTTTCTACCAATTTTCTCTTTGGTTGGAATTAGCTGCTCTCTCTCTCTCTCTCTCTCTCTCTCTCTCTCTCTCTCTCTCTCTCTCTCTCTCTCTCTCTCTCTCTCTCTCTCTCTCTCTCTCTCTCTCTCTCTCTCTCTCTCACACACACCGTTTGCGATAATCTGGTTTCACTTACACCTCCATTGGTGGCGTAACTATGGTTGTATCGTGGGCCGTACGATAAGGTTCTCGGAAGCCAATTATTTTTGTCTTATTTTTATCGTCATTCGTATTTGTCGAGGGAGCGACCTGTACTCACTACTTTCCCTCTCACTGCAGGTCATAACCGGTTTTCAATCTACTTTCCACCAGAACTGACCTTTCTTGGTGCTTCCCACACTTTGAATGATTTTGTTTTGGTGTGTCTTACGTACGTGAGAAGCAAGAGAGCTGTGCAATTACTGTACACAATTATTTAGATTTTTTTTTTGTCTTCGCAAAGAGCAGTTCCAAGATGCCTTCTCAGCTGGTCTCCTGACGCGTAGAGGAAGATGTATGGATGGATGACAGTGAAGGGCCTCCTTGCTGGCGTAGCGGTTAGCGTTACTTGACCGTGACATTATACGGGCCGCCTGGGGTCAACCTAGCATTGGTTCGAATCATGGCCGCCGGAAGTGGTCCACAGTCCATGCAGCTGTTCATCCTTCTTAAGGGCTGATCGATGAATTGGTTAGCTACCTTTTTTGGTTAGAGTTGGCCATGATTAAGGCATTCAGTGGCTTGCACTGTCTCGCCTAACGTAAGAAAAAAAATATATACAGTTTCGAGAAGACGTTACGAATCATTATTTCGTGACCAGCTGAACACCCACGAAATTTACGACCCGACAGATTTCCGATGCCAGCGAGAGAGAGAGAGACGAAGACGGATTTCCTCCCATACGTCTTAGAAAAGGAGCGTTGATAGCACCCCAACTCCGGAACTTCTGCAGTTCTCTGCTGATACGGACGGCGTGGCAAAAATGAAAAAGAAAAAAGAAAAGAAAACGATGTCGGAGGAATTGGAGAGAGAGAGAGAGAGAGAGAGAGAGAGAGAGAGAGAGAGAGAGAGAGAGAGAGAGAGAGTCTAGTCTCCTCGACATCCTTATCATTTCAAAGAGTTCAGAAGTTGCTGACCGAGAGACCCTTTTGCATTAAGGAAGGAGCGATAAGAGAATAGCAAAAGGCTGCCAGCCATATGTACTCACAACACCCATTGGTTGTTTAGAAGTATCAAATGAGCATCATTATTGTCCACAGGGCGGCAGTTTTTTTTTTTTTTTTCCGTGACTGAGTCGTTGACAAAATAAATGACTAATGATATTGTTCGAGTCTTTAGAAGCAAACGCCATACAGAGAACCCAGGATGGTATACCGGTACAGATGGTGGATGGTCCTGTCTTCCGCAACTTCTCTACCTCCAGGATAAGAACGTTTTACCTCTCGAGCTCGAGTCGAACCGTCGTGCCTTCGAGCTCAGGGATTCGAACCGTCGTGCTCAAGGGTCGTGCCTTCGAGCTCAGGGATTTGAACCGTCGTGCTCAAGGGTCGTGCCCTCGAGCTCAGGGGTTCGATCCGTCGTGCTCAAGAGGTTCATTTTTACCTTGATCTCAGATATGCACCATTACCCCACTTGAGTACTTCCTCCACTCCTTAGTATCCATCACCGTCTGCATTATGACCATAATCTCCTTACCCAATATCTTTTGAGCTTAATCATTACCAATTCCTGTATATCATCCCATTTCTCACACGTGAACCTTTTCATAATCAAAAGAGGATAATGACTATCGAGTTAGAAGGTAATTAGTGGCTAGTTGCAGCAGCAACCTCATGAGTACGACGGAACGATCCTTGAGCATGACGTTACGACCCTGACCACAACGTTACGATCCGTACCCACGACAGTGTCCTCCTCCTCGAGTACGACGGCGCGGTCTTTGAGCACGGCCGTGCGACCCTTGAGCACGCTGCCGCGACTCCAAGCACGACGGTAAGGTTCTAAGGTATGAAGTCATGGCCTTTTGACCCCGAGCCCATAAGCGTCGGGTCAAAGACCAGGCCATCATACCCAAGGGTCGTGATCAAGAGGTGAACGGATGTTTGCCAATCACCAGGACCCTTCCCCCGCGCGCCCCCTCCATCCCTCCATGACGCGCGCAGACAGCAACCAATAGTGTTGCTTTTACCTAGAGAATAACCTGATAGACCGACCATGTGTGATACGTCTGGCTTTGGGGGTGGGTAGGTGGTGGTGGTGGTGGGGGATGATGATGATATTCATGCCATGCAGCCAATGCTGAAAGCATAAGTCACGTTCATGACACGGCTGGGGGATATCGTGAATAAAAATCGCATGGCTATTTCAAGGGTGAATTTTACAAAGGTCAGAGTTGAACAGACGGGAGGCTGTGACAGCGTGGCCCTCCCTACCCAGTCTGTTTGAGTTGCGCAGACGAAGGTGTACGGGTGTCGGGGCCCCGCCCGTCTGAGATCTCTTGTCATTTGGTAAACTTTTTGATGCGTACGGACTGCGATTTGCTCCGGTACGTTTTGACGTATATCGACGATAGACTGTTCTTAAAGAACACACGATCAGAGTATATATATATATATATATATATATATATATATATATATATATATATATATATATATTTATATATATATATGTTCTGTCATCACAAGTACATTGCCTCATGTTTATGTAGAGAATTCATGAAATTGTATTGCTTTTTTGCGATATTAGTTGAGCCGATTCATTGGGTTGTTACTCAGGTGGGGTTGAAAAGAATGTAGTTATCCCCTTCCTGTGTATCATACAAATGACTCGGCTGAACCAATCTCACAGAAGAAAATAATGTCATCTTTATTTTTTTCGATCTGTGGTTATAACTTCACGTTGTCGGCCTTCTAAGTTCCAGTTCACAGCATCCCTTCAACTATACTTATCATGCTAATGAATGATACACATGAATGAAAAGCCGTTTCACAGTTCTTTGTATCCATTGCATATAAAACTCAGATCTAGGGAGGCAGGACTAGGAACAAAGAGCTGAGACCTTTGCGGGAAAATTCCTCCCCTGGCTCCTTCCTATGTTCCATTTTTATTTGGAAACTAATTATACAGGAGGAAAGGGTTTCCATTCCCCCGGCTCCCGCCTTTCTGTAGTAGCCTTTTACTCCACGACACGCATGAGGCAAGTGAGTAGTATTCGTTTTCCCCCTGGGATAAATACCGAAAAAAAAAGAAAGATATATTTTAAAATTCAAAACATTACTGGATGGTCTACGGGATGAAGATTTTTTTTTTCTAGGCAAATCTGATTCTGGAGACAGAGCTTGATAATAACCCATCTCTCGATAAGGATCCCATCCCCAAGCTCATCTCTAGACCATGAAATACCTAAGAAAAAAAAAATTAGAACCCAAAAACAGAACCCAACTGACCATTTGTAAGAAAACCTCAACCATCCGAGTCTTTCTTTTTTTCCAAAGCCAAAAACCCAGTCATGTGGATACGTTAATATGCTCCAAGCAGCCATCACTCTCCTTTAAACAAGACCTATTCATCACGAACACAGGGAGCAGTTTACCTCAGTGTGTCAAGAGCATCCCAGACTTGACCGCGCCGACTCGAGAAGCACCGGAGAAAGGGCTGGGCTGGGCTGTCAAAGAAAACGGAACTCTGAAGTTACCACCACAACTTTTATCGCGATAAACAATATGTTTGCCTCCTGCAGTTGGAGTATATGTTTCTCCCCCAGATATGTTTGCCTCCTGCAGTTGGAGTATATGTTTCCCCCCAGATATGTTTGCCTCCTGCAGTTGGAGTATATGTTTCCCCCCCAGATATGTTTGCCTCCTGCAGTTGGAGTATATGTTTCCCCCCCAGATATGTTTGCCTCCTGCAGTTGGAGTATATGTTTCCCCCCAGATATGTTTGCCTCCTGCAGTTGGAGTATATGTTTCCCCCCCAGATATGTTTGCCTCCTGCAGTTGGAGTATATGTTTCCCCCAGATATGTTTGCCTCCTGCAGTTGCAGTATGTTTCCCCCAGATATGTTTGCCTCCTGCAGTTGGAGTATATGTTTCCCCCCAGATATGTTTGCCTCCTGCAGTTGGAGTACATGTTTCCCCCAGATATGTCTGCCCCCCCCCCCCCCCCCAATAGATCAAATTCGATGAACACCCTGCAGCTTGGGTCCATCCTTCCTGAAGTTCTACATCATGAAATACACCAAGACCTCACGATCGGAGCATGTCTGCCTCAGCTGGAATCTCATTATCTCTTCCGAAGAGACATGCATTTGCTTTCAGCGAGCGCGATCTTCAGAGGCGAGCGAGCGTGCGTCGGGGGCAATTACTTCTGTAATTCGAGTGTGGCATTCAGCAGCCATGAGTATATTTTGCGCCTCATGCACCGTCAGCTTTTGAGAGTGTCATTACTAATCACAACAGTGATAACGAGCTAATTGCCCAGCGCCCAATGACAGGCGAGAATTTATCCTCCATCCAGTTGGTTAAGAACCTGAACACGTCGCCACAACCTTTTGGGTGGAGGGGTATGATGGGGGGGACCTTTTCATTACGAGCATGATGGGTCAGGTATATATTAGATCGTGTTTTTCTGTTTCTTTCAAATCGTTTGGAAAAAAAAAGTGTTGGTAACTAACTTTCTCGAGAAAAAAAAATACATTGGTTAATTTTACTTCGACTACAGAGCTAGTCCAGGGGAGACCCGGAAAGTTTGCATGTGAATTGTGATCGTGAATGGAGAAGGCGACCTGGGGAGTTTGGATATGAGACGTGACTACCTAAGCCGACCTGAGTAGCTTGAATATGAGGTATGTGCAATAGCAGGAGTCGACCTAGGGAGCTTGCAAAAATGGTGTGTGTGTGTGTGTGTGTGTGTGTGTGTGTGGGACGGCAGGAGGGAACTTAGGGAGCTTGCGTATGTGGGACTTTTAAAAAGAGGCGAACTGGGGAGCTTATAGACGAGGTGTGAGGGAATGCCAGAGAAAACACACGGAGCTTTGGTATACGAGATGTGGCCAAGGACCGCATGAGGCGACGCGGAATGAGTACTCTGATGTGTGGTAGTACTTATCATCCCCCGATCCAAAACCACTCTACAATGACCAAGTGCCTGCAGACACACCACTGGTGAAGACTGTCCGGTCTATAAATTCCGGATCCTTCCTCTTCAGTGATCCCCAGTTTTGGGGGCGCTAACGACCGGAAACAGCCTGCATTAATGAACTCTTCCATGGCTATCATAATTGCTGTTAAACCAAAGCCATTTTGGCGATAAACCGTCCACAAAACGAGCGCCAAGTAAACGTCATGTGTAATGCATGACATTACTGAGGGGGGGAAACAAAGGCGAAATGAAGTACGTACGAGTCTGATGAAACATGTACACCCACAGCATGGCGTGTTCGGTTTACACAGTCACACTTTAGGTAACTTCCTGTTGGATCTTGATGTGTGCATAGCTACGACGCCATAAACATAGTAGTACATGATTTTCGTTTTCTGATGCATAAGTGTTTTTTTCTATGCCCCCTGCGTTTAAGTTAGAGGGGAGGGGTACCGTGAGCCTTACACCACTCCTCCTTACCTTTCTTCCTTCCTTCCTTCACCCCACACGCCCGTCCGTGTAGGGTGACGAAGCACAGAGCTGCTGGTTGGTTGGACGTGTATGGCAGCTGCGTGAATGGAGCCTTTCAAGCTTGACGGGGAAACATATTTTGCCGTGTTCCCGAAAGTGAAACAATGGGAAATGCATCGTCCAAGAATGGGGGATATTTCTTTCCCACGTGCGTGAAGGATCAGGTCCTTCATCTCTACAGTCGTTAGAGGAAGCACGAAAACAGCATTCTGTTTTCCACATATTTGTAAACAAAAGCATTTTTTAGGAATCCGATTATCATAGAAAATGGTAGGTTGGGGATGTGAGCGGAGAACCCTGCTGTAGCACTACGCTGCCAGGGCTTTCATAAAACCCGCTGCCTGACGTATGATCCACACTGGCGAGAACCTCGTGTAACATCCTTGCTTGATTACGTTATAGTTGTTTTGGCAAACGTAGTCATACATTTCACAGGTAGTTACTCTCTGAGCATTGCTCCGATGGCGAATGAAACACGAGTCCGATATTACTCGAATGGTTGTTAGCGTACGACTGCTCCGAAGGTACGGGAAACAGGTTTGGAGTTTCACGGACAAATGGGCTTTAGTTGTGAATTGGCTAGTCGAGTGGCATCTGTGCGACCTCACAAGCTTCGATATGTGCCCCGATATTGTTATTTTTGTGAGAGTACAGTTTATTGGCCGTCCGCATGCATAACTGTTAGGTGTTTGTCGAGTGCCTAGTTTGCGAGAAGTCGCCTCGTTCAAGGCGTTGGTGATTTTACAAGGATAAATATTTGCTCCGGAGTTCAAATCACTTTTCATAAAAAAAAAAAAGAAAAAGCCTGTTGTTGTAGTCTGGATAGCGGCTGCTTTCAGAGCCTTCCCTTGTGTGAACGGCAGTGAGATCGAAGCCGTGGGATGATGGTTCAATAAGAGGAAGGTAGTGGCGTCGTCACCCACTGGTCCGTCGCCCGCCCTGTGCTCGGAAATGTGACTTGGTGGTGTGCGGGTTGTCATGTATATACCAACAGACGGGAGTGTAATCCACGGTCGCAAGTATAGTGGACGCATGTAGTGTGACGTCACCATGTGGAGGAGCAATAGCCATGATGACGTCTTGGACACCAGACCTCGATACAAACGGTAAGGAATGAAGCTACCTCGACTTCTGTGTGTGTGTGTGTGTGTGTGTGTGGGAGACCGTGTCCGATTGTTCTATCGCTCGTGTGTGTGTGTGTGTTCGAACGTTCTCTCTCTCTCTCTCTCTCTCTCTCTCTCTCTCTCTCTCTCTCTCTCTCTCTCTCTCTCTCTCTCTCTCTCTCTCTCTGTGTTAAATGGCAGGGAAACTCGTAAGGGGATGTTCTGCTAACCATATAATCATTCTGCTCTCTTGGCAAACATCCTGTAGAAAGCTGTGATGATGTTGTAGTCGAACGTACGTACGCTCACCTGGAACGCCTGTTTAGGTGATACCATTGTTTGCAGAGAAGATTATGATAGTTGGCATGTATTCGAATGTCGCATGGATTGCTCTTGAGGGAATACGCCGGTGAAGACGTGGAATTGAGCATCAGAAGTTATCTGTTACAGTTCATTGCGCATCCGCAGCCTTAATACCTGTTCTTTTGACTCCTTACAGATCAGACTTATCTTCTTCAGTCGGTCGGATTGAATTATTTTCTTTAGTTGTCGTTATTTTAACCACATGGTGTGATGATAGGTGTGTGCTGGATACGACATTGCATATTACGAACTTTTTACAAGATATCTCTGATAAAGAGAGTCATTATGAGTCAGTTGGAGGTAGTTTAAGGTTGTTTAGAGATATTGGTAATGAATAGGAATGATATATTTGTTATTATTATCATTATTATTATTATTATTATTATTATTATTATTATTATTATTTGTTATTGGTTGTTGTTGAAGTTGAAGTTTTGTGAGTTAACATCAGTAGAAGCAGCAGCAGTAATTTTAGCCATTTGGTTTCAATTGGGACAAAAATTGCAAGCACGTCTGAGTAGTGGGCATAATAAATATAGTTTCTATTCATTAATTTCCTAGAGATTATATGTGTTTCTTGATGTCAGAACGGATCTTGAGGTGCACATTTGTGTGTGTGTGTGTGTGTGTGTGTGTGTGTGTGTGTGTGCATGTTCATATATATTTCGTCTTTCCCGTAAACGTATTTGTTTCTTGGAATGGTCTTCTGTGGACTCTCGTACCCTCACAACCCAGGCTGGGCCTAGGCTTGATTCTTACCTCTGCTGTGTCTATCTTATCTGGCCTCATCTCTCATGATTAGGAATTATATTCTAGGATTGCTGGGTTAGGTGAGGTTAATTCTGGTTTATTCCGTTGGGTTCGGAAAATACCATAATTGGTAGACTCCGAAAAAAAAAAAAATGAAATTTGACTATAAAGATGCATTTTGATCGTGTACCGGAAGGAGGGAAATGCTTTCATCACTTTGAACAAGGTGTCCTGCTATATTGAATCACATGTTAGAAGTGGTTAGTGCTCACAGGAATATAGTACATGATAATGCTTATGTGTAGCATGTTGAAGAGTTCTAAGGCGTGCAGGCTGTATTGTTAAGTTCAAGGGCATACACTGTAGTATTTAACATAACTACGGGTACCGTACCCGCCTTCCATATATTATTTAAAAGGATTTTGAGTCTTCAGTTATATTGTTGATGCTCTTTGGTTAAAAAAGAAAAAGAAAGGAAACTTCTTAGAGAAGGGGATATGGAGGTCTTGGAGTGCATTACACTAACTTAGAAATATGAAGAATTTGAACATAGGCACGTAACCGGTGACACACTTACTTTTTGAAGATCGAGCTATAAACTAAGGAATTACATGGACCTCGTATATCGGAAAGATAATCAAGTGCAGGTAGTAGAATTGCCAGGAGACGCGTAGATAAAAAAAGAGAGGAGGCTAGGCTGGACGACGATCAGTATATGTCACGCTGTCTTAACATGCCGGCATGTCTGCCGGTGTGGATGGTGAAGATAAAGCGGCGCACAATAGCCTAGGCAACTGAGCCAACCTTAACGTAATCCAACTCATGGTCATCACACAGGACCGGAACTTTCCGGGTAAGGAAGGACTCCTAGGTTTCGTGGTTCACCGAGTTGGAACTCAATCACACCTTATCTAATCAGACGTAGGATATGAATTGCAACCAGAGGAGGGAGGAGGGAGGAGTAGTTTCATCCATTATTCATATCCTAAATTAGTATGGCTGATGGTGTGTACCAGCCATTCAGGTTGTGCGTGCGTACGTGCGTGCATGTTAAATGTTGAAGGTTTATTTCCAGTTCGAGTTTGTTTTGCCAGCCTCGCTGTAGCTTCGTGGAATCAAGTGATGAGATTTCGGTGCAACAAATGCTGACGACGCTTTCTCGAATTTGTTAGAGGTTTAGGTGTTTTGCCACAGGCGTTTTTTTTTTTTTTTTTTCCTTGTTAAGAAACAAGAAAGTGATGATACTGAGGAGGTTGTTATGTCCATTCAAGGCCATTGTGATTACCCTGGAAATAAGAAGTAGCGTGAATCGTGTGGTTACGTTTGTATTTTTTTTAAACGTCCTAGTGTTATTGTCTTAATGGTATTAGTAGCATAGTGTATTCATGTGCATTCGATTCCAAATATTTTCACTCAAAATATGCGGTATTGTTTTGATATGTTGCTTTGTTTGTTGTTCGGTCCCTTTTATCCATTGTGAATACTTTGATCGTATCGCCTCACCTGCACTGGCCAGGAGGCATGAATTTCATCATATATATACAGTTTACTGTATAGTTAAAGATATAAGGGACTCCCGGGGTACAAAGGTATATATATATATATATATATATATATATATATATATATATATATATACACACAAGAAAATTGTATGGTAACTAAAACTACTCACCGTAGACTAGGATAGGTCTCACCTAAGGTAGGTAAGATTTTATAAGGTTGATGCATGTAAACATGTTCGTATCATTTGTAAAAGGAACAGAAGCTGTAGGTGACATGTTGATGGTATTGCTGTGGGAGTAAACATGTTTATGTAACGGTTAGGTAGCAAGGAGCAGCTGCTAACGTTGCGAGTGACTGGCATATTGTTCATGTCGAAGATAACAGTGAGCTGCAGTAACCTTGGCATGTTATGGAGATGCGTTAACAGGGTGTCACTGTCGCCAACAATTGCCTGCTGTTGAGGTTGGCGGTTACCTACTGTTGAGGTTGGCAGTTACCTGCTGTTTACGAGGGCAGATAGTCACCGGCATTTTGTAAGTTGACGTTAGCTCGTTAGCCAAGCAGTTTACAATCCCTTGCAGTTAGCATGGTATGTTACTAGTGTACCCAGCATGGTATTTTACCAGTGTACCTGTGTATGTTAGCTCTGCAGGTCAGAAGTGATTTTTCGTTAACCTGCCAGCTGAAAAGTAGATGGTGTTCTTCTGGTTGGTAACATACAATCATGAACGTATTGAGGTCTATCTATACTAACGGACCACCTGGTCGCCTGCTGCCCCTGGGAATAGTGCTCTGTGCTGACACCATATAAAGCCGGCATAATTTGGGAGGGACTAGAAAATACCCCAAGGTCTTTAATTCCCGTGTCGATCGAGCAAAGCATATATATATATATTACCAGGGGTTTTTAAACGCTCGCAATTTATATTCATGAGAGCGTAGTCACGAGATGTATCATGGCACACACCGAAAATAATGGATGTTATTCTCCTCCCAGGAATACAGTCCCTTGCTACAGGCGACAGCTGTAAGACGCATAGATGCTTTGGAAACCGGAGAATCAATTTGAAATTCTTGAAGGAAATATCAGGAATGACGTGGGGGCCCAAATTGGTTTGAACGTGCTGCCGGCTGTATTCAGAATACTAAGACTTCTATACATTCTTTCGTGCTACATGTAAACAGATTCCTCAAGTGTACGTAGATCGTGCAGGGTGTACAACATGACGCTAGATCAGGGGGCTACAGCTGTTGTGTTGTACACACCAGGTCTTAACTAGTGGAAGCCTTTGTCGTAGAGGACAGACTCTGATGAAGTAGACAGTATTACAAATACCACCACTTCACACATTACGATGATGATAATAGTAATACAAAGTTATAATGAAAATGATAATGATAGTGATGATGATGCTTACCCTGTCCTTGTTTAGGTTAGATGCCTGTCATTTTGAACAGCGTGACGAGACCCCTCCCATCTCTCTCTCTCTCTCTCTCTCTCTCTCTCTCTCTCTCTCTCTCTCTCTCTCTCTCTCTCTCTCTCTCCCCACCTGTTCTAGTGATGCCCCCTGCTTGTCTTCTTGATGTTATCTTTCTTCTCCGTCTCGTTCTTGGACGTGCAGCTTCCGGTATCCATTCATAAAAAGTTTTCAGGTAGTCTGTCTGCCTTTTTTTTCTTCTTCTTCTGATGCTCGCCTCGCCTAAACCGATTATTCTGCAGAGAATTCAGTCTTGATTCCGTGCATTCTTTCCTTCAAGAGTGGGTGAAGAATACTGATGACAGGACTGTGTTTTCATTATGTTAATTGATTCGCACTCCCCTTTTGTCGTCACCAGCGAAATTAACTCCCGGGTGATTAAAATAGGCTGTTTCTTTTGCGTTCATATATATATATATATATATATATATATATATATATATATATATATATATATATATATATATATATGCTGATCTTAACAGGCGAGTTTCATAATCGTATCCATGTGTAATTTAGATACAATGAGGACATTACACATCCTTGTCTTGCGCCATTACCCACTTTAAACCGTTTGTCCTGCACTTGGACAGACTTCGTACAGTCCCTTTATCGCTCTTATTACGGTGTATGACTTCATATTGATGATGATAGAATAATCGCTGTATATCCTGCTACGTGGCACTCTGTCGAAAGCCTTCTGCAGAGCCATAGAAATATTTCTGCATTCCTTCCATGCCCTACCCAATTCTTCATTACTGATATTCTTGGTGCAAACACTTGTCCGTTGTCGTCCCTCTTTCTTGCCGAAAACTGTTTTGCCATTTAGCAAGCGTTTCCTCAGCACTTCTTGTCAGAGTGATGATTGATATTACTGATGATAGAAAGAAATGATAATGATAAGAAGCATACTTGAACAGCAGACAGATTCAAGGATACTTATTGTGAAGATGAATTGAAGAATGGTGTCTCCACTACCACCCCACTGGCACGTATGACAAAACAAAGCTGCATGACCAGGGCAGTGTAGGGTAGTCACCATCAGAGCTGCATGACCAGGGCAGCGTAGGGTAGTCACCATCAGAGCTGCATGACCAGGGCAGCGTAGGGTAGTCACCATCAGAGCTGCATGACCAGGGCAGCGTAGGGTAGCCACCATCAGACCCACATGACCAGAGCAGCGTAGTGCAATATAGTTTCTTCCCCATCCCTAGGGATGAGTGAACGTGATAGACTGAATGATATATTGATGAGAAGCTAATATGACTTCACGCTCCGAAGTCGTGTATGTATATTGATTTAAGAGGGGTTTACATTTCTTTATGTGTGTGTGTGTGTGTGTGTGTGTGTATATATATATATATATATATATATATATATATATATATATATATATATATATATATATATATATATATATATATTCGTGGTAGCGCTTTACTGATCTGAGAGTAATGGCGTCTTTTGAGGAAGTTCCAAATGTATATCACATCCCGTGAGAGATTACTTAATCATACTATTACGTATGTCATTTACTGAGGTTGAGGTGCATGACTGTAGTATCATGTCTTCCACTCGTGTGTAGTTATGTGGCCCAGATAAGATTCTTTTCTCTCTCTCTCTCTCTCTCTCTCTCTCTCTCTCTCTCTCTCTCTCTCTCTCTCTCTCTCTCTCTCTCTCTCTCTCCCGGCCTTACCCTTTCCTCCGTAAACCTGAACGAACCGCTCAACACGTTGAGTGAAATTTGCCGTTATATATTTTCGAATTAAAAGATGAGATGGCGTTCAGCAGCAGACGTAAGGTCAAGTCTCCGAAATCAGCGTAAGGTAGTATCGTAAACTTCGCCAACCAGGAGACTCCGTGTGTGGTGGAAGCGGCGTGATTAGGTTGGTGGCGGTAGGGGGAGAGAGTGCGCGCTGCGCGGCACCCTCACCTCACTGAGGACCCGGCCAGCCGTGGTTCCTTCCACCCGCCTGGCGTTGTTTTTTTTTTTCCGGAACAATTGTGAGTCACCGTAGGAACACACCTGGCGGGTCACGGTGCCGGAGCGACACCCGCGGGGACGCAGAGATGATTTTGCCATCTTCCGGAGAGTAGTTCACTGTAATTGAAGCCAAAATAGGTGTTCAGAGTATGGTTTTGAACATTTTTTTTCCTCCCCACAATGCTTCAGTTTGCATTAGGAAAGAGCTGCAAGGTGTCGGGTTCGTGAACATCTCTTTTTTTTTTTTCAGTAGACAGAGTTAGTCTTGGAGGCCTCGGGTCTGTGAGACCTGCGCAAGAAGAGAAGGGAAGCCTGTGGACTATATGGAATAAATCAATTCCTGTAACATTTTAAATGTACGATGTTTTTGCTCTCAGGTCCTTCTCTTCTATCAGCTGGAGTCATCGAGAGAGTGAGGTGCGAACAAGAGAGGAAAGAGGAAGTACATTGGTAATTGTATATCTTTTGTACATCAGACTAAGATGCGTCTTCGATCTTGTTTGGACTTTGAGTCCCCGTAGCAACGAAGGTATGACGGTCTTCCCCATCATACCTTAAGGGGTCGTACCTTCGTGCTGTCGTGTTCAAGGGTCACACCCTCCGTGCTCATGAGCCGTTCTTGTGTGCTCTGAAGGAGTTAACCTTCTAACGAGGTTGATGATCGTTGTAAGATATCTTATTACGTGTGTATGAGGCGTTGTGAGATCACGTGTCATGCATATTTAGAAATGTGTGTGTGTGTTTCTGTGCATGATAGACTAGCTGGACCCATGACCGGATATATGCAGCTGTCGCGGCCGAGGCCTGCCCAGGAAACAGTTGGCGTCCTCCCTATTTAGGAACACGACATTTTGGTCTTTGACAGAGCAGTTTGAGGTGGGAGGGTAGAAGACCTCCGAAAGACACCGTAAGGTAAGGAGAGGTAACGTCCTATTACACCAAGGGGTATAGAAGACCTCTGGAACCATCACAAGGCCAACTGGGGTATGTATACCCCACTCGAGGAGGCGCTGACGCAGTCGTTGCCACTTGTCAGTCACGTGTAATCGAAGCTTTATATCGTGTTGGTGGGAGATGATTGCCTCATCCAAGACCTGGTCTCGCTGAGGGCTCCACCACACTGTAATAAGAGTTCTGTGGTAGAAGTGGCCAGTCGACCAGAGTCGTGCGTTAAAATGGCTTTAGGTTGATAACTCCAGGACCCGCGTTCTCGCCTGTGGTTTTGGTGTTAATCGCGTAAAATGTCAGGACCTTTGTCAGGTCTCAGTCAGCAGGGGAGTTATCATTTCCGGCGAGGATGGCTGGCGGCGGCAGACATTAGTGCTGCGTCGGCGGAGGGGGGTCACGGGGCCTCCCTGCACCTCTGTACCGTGGGGGGAGGGAAGGAACTCCTGCAGCATGGATGGCCATGTTGCCAAGGGAAGTAGTAGTAGTAGTGGTTGTGTGAGAGATCGATGCTGGACTGAGAAGCAATAATGCCTTAACTGTTCTGTCCGATGTTGTTGATTACGTTTTTGTCTTATTTGAGGTGGAAGATGTGCCTGCATTGTGAGTTAAACACACACACACACACACACACACACACACACACACACACACACACACACAGTATCAGTTGCTGAATTAAGAAAAAGAAAAACGACAGCGGGACATTGTGCGACGTGAGAGGTCATTGGTAATGTCAGGTGACTCTCAGCTTAGGTGACAGTGCTCTCAGAATATATTGGAACTCGCGTGCTTAAGTAATGGAAAAGAGAGAGAGAGAGAGAGAGAGAGAGAGAGAGAGAGAGAGAGAGAGAGAGAGAGAGAGAGAGAGAGAGAGAGAGAGGAAAAAAAGCATTGTTGTATTGTCAGCTGGAAGGGAGCTGATGAGGACGGATGGGGAAGCAGGAAGGGCAGAAGGAAATGACGATGATGATGATGATGGTGATGTGGCCGAATAAAACATTGGACCTGGCGGGGAACCCCATGTCATTTTCGACGACGTTGGTGCCTCCCCCATCACCCCAGCCAGCCCAGTCAGCATCATCATCGCCTGCTCTTGATGATGCTGCTGCCTCCCTCCCGCCTAGCATGACCCCGCTCGGCAACGAGTATCCCTGCCCGCTCTTGACGTGCCCCTCATCCCAGCCTCACAACTCGTTCTGAGACACCTTACACAACGCACGCGTCCAACCTTAGAATACTCATGGTCACACACGGGCCTAACCCAGCAACGGCACCCCGAGGACACACACACACACACACACACACACACACACACACACACACACACACACACACACAACACCTGCCCTCTGTCACAAATGACACCCTGAGAAGAGACTGTCACTGACAAGACCCTCTGCCAGGCATGACGTACACACAACTCTCCTGGGTCGTCTGCGACGGGCAGGGTGACGTGTGTCGAGATGTGTAGTTTTCAGGTGCGCCCTGACGTAAGGGTGTGTGTCACCAAGCTTACCGTGTTGTGCATGTACTCTTTTTAATCATGATACTCCTCCTGCCATGCTGTGGGAACTGTGGTTCTTCAGGCTACCATGCAAGGAGAACTGTGGTTCATCGGGCTGTCTTGCTACGAGAACCGTGGTTCATCAGTCTACCAACCTACGAGAACTGTGGTTCATCAGGCTACCAGTCTACTAGAACCGTGGTTCATCAGGCTACCAGTCTACGAGAACCGTGGTTCATCAGGCTGTCAGTCTACGAGAATTGTGGTTCATCAGGCTACCAGTCTACGAGAACTGTGGTTCATGAGGCTACCATGCAACGAGGACTGTGGTTTAACTGTTCTCACGCTATGGTAATTAGTCCACCGGTATGTTATACAGTAACACAAAAGACTGCGGTCCGTCAGTTTACCATACTACAATAACAGTGTCACGAGATCCAGTGCTTCTACACACCACACAAAGAACTTTGGGTCGGACGGATTACCAGGGGAGCGACAAGCTGTATGGTGGTTCTGTTGTCACCGCAGAGCTCCGCTTTGTTCACATACTTGACCCCCCCTACGAAAGTTGCTGCCGTCCATTAACGTGCCATGCTTTCAGGCACGTCCGGTCTCGGGACTTAAGTTTAAGCTCGTAACACTTTGAGATGTAAGGAGTCCCGTCGGACTGAAAGATTATAAATTATCATCATATTATCGTAGGTATTGGCAGGCAGGCTGCTTGAGCAGTTCTGGTCCCATTGTCTACACGGACCCCAGGGGCTAAACGAGAGAGAGAGAGAGAGAGAGAGAGAGAGAGAGAGAGAGAGAGAGAGAGAGAGAGAGAGAGAGAGAGAAGAGATTCAACCCACAGCCACTCTGCTTTTAGGGTATACTTGAGCAGACTCGCCTCAGATCTGGCTTATTGGGTTCGACGTGCTGGAGCAGCTCTCCTAACGGACTGTCGAGAGAAACAAAGATAGCTGCATCCCGTGACTTATTGCTGGGACCAGAGTTGGCTGCCTTGAATAGCAGAAGGTGGAAAGGTCAGGATCGGCCGATCTAAGATTCATGCCCTCTCTGCAGTGTATGATTGCGTGGGGGGGGATATTTCAGTCTCTCTCTCTCTCTCTCTCTCTCTCTCTCTCTCTCTCTCTCTCTCTCTCTCTCTCTCTCTCTCTCTGCCGTAGCAAAGGGAGCTTGCGACGTACCCGCTTCGGCCTCTAGATAGTCTGGGTTGGTTACGTGTGGCTCAGACTGGCGGCATTCCTTTGCGCCAGTAAGGGCAAGGGCGTGACGGAGAGAGCTCAAGAACCGGCCAGAGCTGTTACGTGGGACGGCACGTAACCTGAAGGAGAGAGAGAGAGAGAGAGAGAGAGAGAGAGAGAGAGAGAGAGAGAGAGAGAGAGAGAGAGAGAGAGAGAGGTACGCTTCCCTCCCACCTCCACGTCAGTCACCTGCGCTTCCTTCTTGACCACGATTACAGTCTTAGAACTCTTGGGAGTGAGGTTGGGAGGGGGGGGGTATGCTATCGACGACATCCACCACTGCAGTCCTACGAGTCCTGGAGGAGACGCGACAGTCGCCACTACTACTGTAACGCTTGGAGAGGGGGAGGGAGGTTCCTCTCCATCGCTTACTAGGCTCCAGTGCGTCCCATCGTTTAAAAAAAAATAGATCAGATTGTAAGGATCCACTCAAAGCGTAAGCGGTCGTGGTGTCAACTGCGATACAAAAAAAACAAAACGAAACATGCTTGAGTTATACCTCACAGTGACTCTAGGAGTAGAGTAACTATGTTACATGTTAAATGGCAAGCTAGATGGGACTAGGAAGCCCATGAGTAATTACTCCCATCTACGAAGCCCAGAAGAGTAACAGACGACATAGAATGGATTAGGAAGGTGTTGAAGTATGGCCTTTCTCTTCATGGCCTTTCTCTTAACGGGAATCTCCATTTTGAGGCAGTTATTTAACTGACTGAGGGGGATTTGCTGTCATATTATGTTGAGTTATAGTCACTTACTGAAGGTGGGCGAGACCTACCTCATTATGTGACACTTGCCGTTGCACTGGTTCCATGGAGCGTGTACTAACGGACAGGCCAGAAATACAGTCATGAGTTATGTGGTGTCACTTGAAGCAGTGTAAATGTATTGGAGAAATTTTCAAACAATACTGACAATGTGATTGGACTGACGAACTCTTTTTTTTGTGTGTGTGTAAAGGCAACCAAAATATACCAATGTGATAAAAGTTTTCGGATAGCTTTTTAAAAGAAACCAAGTTTATAATTCTCTGTAAATAATTTCAAGTTTTTCGACAGCATTTTTTTTTTTTTTTTTTTTTTTTGTCTCCAAAGCGTCGAGTAACCATCAGGTTCCAGCGATTTACAAGTTTCACAGTCAATCAATTGGGGATAGGATAGTACAGTAGCAGGCATCTGTATACACCCTGCCGTTGTAGACGTAGGGGAATGGGATTATGTCATAATTCGACCGGCTTTAACTTTGTTGGAAATTGTAAACACTTTTAAATTTGGTCCCCTACAATTGTAAACGATTGAAAATTGGGTCCCCCTGCGATTGTAAACAGTTGGAGACTGGGTCTCTTGTGATTGTAAACAATTGGTAAATGGGTCCCTAGTGATTGTAAACACGTGGAAATGGGTGCCCCACCACACCCTGTCACTTTGAGCACCCGGAAATGGGTCTCCCTTGTGATTGTACACGCATGGAAATGGGTGTCGGTTTCCCGTGTGTGTGTGTGTGTGTGTGTGTGTGTGTGTGTGTGTGTGTGTGTTCTTGCATTGGGCATACAGCCTTTCGTTAAAGCTGATACACGGTTACGATGGTGTTAATGTGGGTCAGTTACCGGATGTGTGGTATCTGCCGACTTGGTGATGGGTCAGTTGAACGGACGGGATGGTCGCCGGCGTGTCTGTCCTGGCTTGGGAGGCAATGGACACATACATAGGCATGGGGGGGGGGGGGGGGGGGGGGGGGGGGGTCGACGACACTCGCGTTGCTCTGTCGTGGAGGAACGTATGCTCGACGTCATTTAAATGTGTGACGAAGATAAGAGAGAACTGCCGAAGAAGGCCAGTTGTCCCATGAGATCCGGGACCCTCCTTTTACGGCCGGTCTATTTTTTTTTTTTTTTTCTAATTTTTTTATGTTTGGTCTATGTCCGAAGCACGTTGGCGTTTGTGGCTCTCTCTCTCTCTCTCTCTCTCTCTCTCTCTCTCTCTCTCTCTCTCTCTCTCTCTCTCTCTCTCTCTCTCTCTCTCTCCAGTTCTCCTTTCACTCTTTTTTTTTTTAATGAGCTGCTGCGTTCGGTCATCTTTGAGGGAAGGAAGGCGCGCCTCTAACCTACACAGCAAACCTTCATGGTATCTGTCTGTCTGTCTTGTGCGTTTCACCACGAGAACGATTGAGATAGATGGCCTTGGGAGACGACGACATTAGACTGAAGCAGACGATCTCGCTCGTTGCGAAAGTACGACCGTCCCCTGAGCCGCCGGACGACCCGAGATTTGATAAGCGTTGTGCCGCCGTCCCCAGTAATAATGGGTCGTGCTGGAGATGTGGGTCACACTGCCTCCGCCATCACCCTTGCCTAACCATATCCTCCATAGCGTCTTGGGAAGGCGTTCCCCTCTCTCTCTCTCTCTCTCTCTCTCTCTCTCTCTCTCTCTCTCTCTCTCTCTCTCTCTCTCTCTTTGGAGACTGTGTGTGTGTGTGTGTGTGTGTGTGTGTGTGAGGGCTGGAGTGACACAGTCTGTGCAAGCAAGACGAGACTGGTGGGTCGGTTTGGGGTTACTTACCGTCCGGGACGAACTGGTGTGTTTTCCAAGTGACGTTCCGGTTTGATATCCATGTTTTTTGTTTCTTGTTGATGTTGTTGTTGCGTCGTTTTCAGTGTGTGTGTGTGTGTGGGACGAATATGATGGGATCCGATTGGCGCTGATCGTTGGATTCCTTTGAGGTGGCATGTGATGGCACTGTTCCGTCTGCTTTCGTGTATGCTTTACCTTAGCATTTGGTACACACATACGTTTAGTTTCCATTCGTGTTTGTTATCCAGTTATCTAGGAGCCTTCTGCCCCCTACTATCCTCACTCCCGTCAGTCTAAGAGTAGAAATTTAGGTTGCTGCTGTGGGCCTCCAGCTGACCATCCTCCTCGCAGACCATCAGGTGGTGTGAGTTTTGGCGCTCCCGTGTATGTACCCGTTCAGGGTCATGTGGTTGAAGTTGGAATCACCCACGACGTTTCCGTCGTCAAGTTTTGGAGATCTTTCTCATCAAAATGGAAAAAGATGGATGGAATTTTGATTTGAGATCCATGAGGGAAAAAGACCCTATTTGTCCACGCAGTTATAAAAGTTTCATTGTCTCATGATAAAGAAAGTCGAAGTTTTCCCCTTTTTTTTTTTCGTAAGGAAAATGGAGTTTGGGTCCTCAGCCAAATGGCAGGTTCTGATATGATTTTCCAGCTAGTAAAAAAAGAAGTTACTTTTTTTTTCATTCGGTTATTGAAGTGAGTTGTGGGGCTGTCTGGGACGACCTGAGGAGGAACTTGGTTTCCGTGTGTGGCGGCTCTGATGACTTGAGTGAGGGAGGAAGCTGGTGCGTGGCTGCCCTGATGACTGAGGGAGCAGTCTTAACGGTGAGACCCGTACCTCACTCCCAGCAGGAGTTCGTCCTCGCTTTCCAAAAACAAGTCACGGTGGCGGTGGCATCACGCCCTGGCCATCCCGTAGACGTTTACTGCCTGCGTTTGACCGCATGAGGGACGACGACTTGTGCCTGTTGAGCAGCAGCTTGCCTCCCTGCACCGCTGGTCAACCTCCTCAGCGCACAGCAGGAAGGTAGCTTCGTATGAGCGTAAAAGGGAGAGGAAACTGCAGACTCCCCTTGCTTAGCCATACGAGGCAGACGTTTACATTGAGTCATTATTTGTCAATTGAGTCATTATTTGTCATACGTTTACCTAACGATAGGTTGAAACATGCCTGCGTTTTGAACGTTTGTGACCTCGCTTCATGAGAACTAGTTCCATTCGTCTGTTACTAATGCATTGTACATGTTAAGACACACTTTTAACCCGCCGATTACCTTGAACGACCTCGGAGAACTTTACTTGTTAAGGTTGAGGAAGGGAAGATGTTGACTCTCTTTGAACTGCGTATCGTTTTTCATGTCCCCCCTATTATTATCTTTAACGACTTGGCACACCAGCGAATGACTACATGGCATGGAGACCATTTGTAAGCTAAGTACCTACGCCGTAATTGATTTGGTAATTAAGATGAAGATGAGCGGAAGGGTCGAGTTGCGGGGTAGTTGAGGCAGTTATACGAGCGTTATACGAGCGTGGGAAGTGGGTGTCTTGGGACTCGGTGTTTGCCGTAGAAGCTAAGCCGCACCACCGTCAGGAGCGGAAACACTCCCCTCCCTCCCCTTCCCTTGCCACACGGGGTCAGGTCGCAGGGCAGGAGGATAGGTGCTTGTCCCTCTCCATCACTCAAGTACAAGGAACAACTTTGTTTTAGATTCGTCAGGTCTGCGCCCGGCACGGCATGGTTCCTTGTCATGTAACTGCTCGTTCCTAGCAATATAGAAGTTACATTACCCCCTCCACCCCCCACACACACACAAAAAAAAAAAAAAAAAAAATAAGGGAATTTCTTATCGACCTTTTAGGATGTATTGGCGTGCGTATATTGCACATAGGGTTAAACATCCGTTTTGATGTGAATCACTCAGAGCCGTACGTGAGGATCAGGTGACATTATGGTGATTAAAGACGGGGGTGATCGTATAGCCGTTCTTAGGTGTGTCTTCTCTATTGAGACCTGAGAGTAACGGGTGATGAAAAAGAATTGTGGGTTAAGGGTTGTGGAGTGAGTAAGAGGAGGAAGCTGCTCATATCCCAATTCCCCAGACATGTAAGTGCAATTTTTTTATGAGCTTGAGGCTTCGTAACAAAGACATGATCGCGTTTGATACCTCACTGTGTATTTATCACACACACACACACACACACACACACACACACACACACACACACACCTGTTTAGAATGTGTTAAGTTGAAATGGAAATAATTGAATATGCGCCTGAAAAGATCATCAGTTAAGCATTCACTGACTGTGTGTGTGTGTATATGTTGGTGAATAAAGAATCGAACAGTTTATATTAGGGATGGTGAACGGTCATTATGGGATATTTCTTAATTAACTCGGCTCTTGTAGAAAATCATTAGCCTATATGATAGTTTTTCTTGTAAATGATTGGAAATGTACGTGTTTTTTCAAGGGTGATATTTTAAGATTCGTGAAATTAACATTTTCTTTTTTTTTTCATTTTATTGGGGGGGAAGGGGTTTTTTTTTTGGGGGGGGGGGGTCTGATATTTGAAACACGCGCGAGATCCATGGACTTCTTCATGAAGCAACTGGACAACTTTCTCCATGATGTGGTGGACCGGCCAGGTTGTGCAACATATGATCACTGGAGAGCTGCAGCCACAGACGGCCTGGTTAGACCAGTCCCTCACTAGGAAGGCCTGGTCACACACACACACACACACACACACACACACACACACACTGAACTGCTGGGGATAGACTGAGCAGCCGCCGAAACGAGCGCCAGACGCGAACAGCTCGTTAGATCATGAAAATACCGCTGACGACATGCAAAAGACTGAAGAGGAGGGGGAAAGGGGGAATGACACTTAGTGAGCCAAGATGCATTGTAATGCGAGGGGTGAGGATTATGTAACGGGATACTGTGCCTCGGTGCTGTACGGGAGCATCAGCGATGGTCAACTTCCCCCCGGCGGTTCACTTGCTTGCTTAATGCCAACCCTCAGACCGCAGTTTGACGGCGGGGTGCGTGGTAATGTCACCCGTTATGTCAAAGTTACTTCATCTTCCTCCTCCCCCAGCCTTATCCGGCCCGACCAGAACTAACATCAGTGTGTTTGGTTAAGTGAGGTTCATCTGGTTCTCTCATACAGAGTTTTCGAGCTAAAATAATTCGATTGATGAGAGAAGATTCCGGCCTGAGTGAAACTTTTAAGTTAGCTTCATTATGAGTACGGTTTTTTTTGTGTTGGATGTTGTACATTATGCCAGAGTTGCCTATTTTCATGATGGTATCCTTGGTAAGTGCCAGCATTGATGGCAGCCGCTGGTGGGTGGCTGTGTCTGGTTTGGACAGGTTGTTGATGTAACCAATAGAGGATATTGTTGAGAATTTTAATGTAATTTTTTTTCCCCCCTCGATGTTTGTACAAAAGATTTGTCTTCGACCTGTGCATGAAGAAGCAACTTTCGTCCAAACCAGCTTGCAGCCCTGCCGCCTTTTTCCCGTTATCGAGACGTTTATTCGAGTGTCGGGTGATAGATTTATGGGAGATATATATATATTAGATTCACGCGATTGTTGTAACGCATTCATAGTTCGTACGTCTTTGAGACCCTCCCCAAAACTGAGGGTGGGCGGGTCTCTCTCCCTAAAGTCCCCGGAACACCGGTGGGGGATCATTTGCCTTACATGAACCTCCGACAGACTCCCATACAGACGGCAGGACGACAACGCCGAACGTTGGCACGGTAGTGAGGTCTATCCCCTGCTGATGGGGGGATCTTCTTGCTTGGGGATGGATGGCCGCTACTCCCACCCACCCCTGCAGGTTGTGCCTCCCTGGACCTGTTACTGTAAAAGAAAATGACAAGTTGAAAATTGAGAAACGGGTAAGATATTCCAAAGGGCTTCTTACTCTTTGCTTCCCTGAAGTCTCCTCCGTTTGTCCCCACTGGGCACAGCTTGAGTACGGTGGCTAAATGGAACGGTTTGACCACTTGATAGTCTGGGAGAGAACTCGTGTCTCGCTATCGCACTCTTAACGATACTTTACCACCTTTGAATATTCCGACGGTGTTTGAATCGCCCCTTCTCTCGTATTGAAAGCTACATCGTTGAAGGTTCTTTTGCCGGTTGCTGGTTTGTATGGAACAGCTGTAGGTGGGGGGCGAGAGGTCTATTACGTTTCCTCATGATGCTTCGATCGTACTGATGATTTGAGATAACGGGAGGAGCCGCAAGGCACGTACGAGTGTGACTATGGAGTCGGCGGTGGTGAGGGTGGTTGGAGGGGAAGGCATGGCCTTGGGTAGACCAGCAAGGGAGAAAAATAGCATGTGTTAGAACCAGTCGCCCTTTGACATGACCGTGTAGGTAGCGCTACCTCACTACCTGCCCGTCCCAAGAGACGACGCTCCCCACCAGCACCACAGGTGCGGTACCTCATGACCCAGCTACCTCGATACGTGCCCACCTCACTCGCCCGCCGCATATCTCCACCACAGCTACGGTATCCCATGGTCCCAGCTGCCTCACAACACGACCCTACCACCTCACCAGCAGAAGACGCGCTCCACCGCAGCTATTATAATACCTCGTGTCCCAACCACTTTGCTTCATGACCCACTACCATTTTACATGACCCAGCTCCCTCACTGCCTGCCATTCTTGTCACTACTCCCTCATCACCATGCGCGTCACGCTACCACCCATGCAGACTGACTCCACACTACTGAGAAGCGTTATGGTCATCCTGATACCAGAGCTGCCCCACCATCAGCTCACCTGACCACCTCACCACTACCGCACCTAGCACTTGCTGCCTCACCACCTGCTCCCCTCACCCGTCATGACCACTCGCCAGCCTCCCCAGCCTGCCACCCGTCATGCCCCGTGGCTGCTTCATCACACATTCCTGCGTGCCACCTCACTGGCCGCCCCTCTGAACACCCAGCTACGGTACCTGCCCAACCCCCCACCCTACACACCTCCTCCCCCACCTTCTCCCATTCTCTCACCCCCGGGTCACTAACTTTCTTGTTGTGTCCACCGCTTCGATTAAGGTACGATGTGGTCGGAGCGTGCGACAGTGGTGGAAAGTTAGTGGATGGAGCGTGCGATAGTGGTGGAAAGTTAGTGGACGGAGGGTGCGACAGTGATGGAAAGTTAGTGGACGGAGTGTGCGATCGTGGTACAGATTCTGTGGATGGAGCGTGCGGCAGTTGTGGAAAGTTGTAAGCAAGAAGACGGGAGAGGAGCATTTGACAAGGTGCAGGAGTTTGGTGCAAGAAATGTACTTGATTTCTATGGATGAAATGTATATTGTTATTATCGTTTTTACTGATAGTTATTTTACCCTTAGTTTTCATCATTGAATGTGTGTGTGTGTGTGTGTGTGTGTGTGTGTGTGTGTGTGTGTTTGTGTGATGGTACGGTCATCAGCGGGCACCGTCACTGGCCCGTGTCCAGCAGGTTGGGTACACAGAGCGGGGTGAAGTACCTACGTACACTCCCCACATTGACACACACACACATACACACACATTCTCTGACGGACCTTCCCAAGCAAGTCATGTGTTGGCATCACGGGACCTGCCTCCCCATAAACCACCTCTTGCTTATGACTGAAGCAGATGATCGTCATTGTTGCTATAGTTGACATGACTGGGTTATATATGTTACTGCTGGACCTAATGTACCTGCTGCCATTGCCAGTGACATCAGTAGCCCCAAGACACTGGGGGACTTTTAGGCATTGGTGGGTTGAGCTTTGTGACTGGCGTATCCAACCGACAGCTTCCAGATTCTCAGAGGTGGACGTGAATCTATGATTTAGCCCACACTATTGGTCGAGTGAGCCTACCAGGAGCTAGTAATGTAAAGAGGCGCTGGCTGGAATGGGCCAAAAGGCCTACTACAACTGCAGTTGCCTCTCGTTCTTATGTTCCCGGGTGAGAGGGGTGCTGGTGACCATACAGGTCCTCAGCTCGACACAGGGTTTAGTATCGCGTGTCCCTCGTTAGAGGTGCGTTAATGTAGGTTACCCCATGATTCTCGATGACCCTCTCCTCTTAACAACGGCTGTCTTGCCTTCAGTGTGTCAGCACCTGTGGCTCGCCAAGTTAGCCCTTCTTCTTGCATTATACTTCTCTTCATGCCAGCACCTTTTGCACGCCCAGCTCCTCGCCTTCCCCAGGTGCATCAACCCTTTTCTGAAGTTAGTGTGACTAGGTCTTCGTAGTACACGAGACGGCAAAGTTTACGTGTGGGGCCGGCGCTTCTGGATGATGCTGATATGTGCTGACCATAACTTGACCAGTGATCTGTGGACGTAAATCGTTCCCTGCTTGAATGGAAAAAAAAAAAGATTAAAAATATGTAAAGTAGATTAGATCATTGAATATGAGGTTATACAACATATATCTAGGCTAAGTTTGGTTAGATTAGGTTGGGTTAGGTTAGAGCATATGCCCAACCATGTCTACACTAACCCAACTTGGCGAAGACAAACGACGGGAAACGAATCTTCAGGTGATCCATCATATCCTCTAAAAAGGGAGGAAGTAATTGAAGCCACCGACTCTTAAGTTCTAACAAGATTATAGCGACCACGAAGAACGTGTGTGATTACAGTCTCTACACATTAAAAGGGAACGAAAGAATTTTTATCTCGATCATCAGATTGGTGCTGGGTACTGAAGCTTGCGGGCTGCAAGCAGCAACAGCCTGGTTGAGCACCAGATCATTTGCAATTTGGACCCAGGTCAAGGTGGGTGGGGTGTGGTGGAGAAGGAGGCGGGGGGTGAGATGGAGACTACCAGCCCCTTAACATGAGCTGCAGGCATACTAATGTCTTAGTATATTATTCCGTACTCTGGGCACATTTGCACCCCTGATTTGGAATTCATATTAGTCATCCATATTGATCTGGTTCATGTGACCTGTGTGGCGTGTTGCTGCTGCTGCTGGTGGCGCGCACACCGGCCGGCCATGGACCCGTGCTCTGGCTGACGGTGTGGAGGGGGAGGAGGGCTGACTCCGGCCGGCCATGGACCCGTGCTCTGGCTGACGGTGTGAGTGGGAAGGGCTTACACCGGCCGGCCAAGGACCCGTGCTCTGGCTGACGGTGTGAGTGGGAAGGGCTTACACCGGCCGGCCAAGGACCCGTGCTCTGGCTGACAGTGTGAGTGGGAAGGGCTGACTCCTGCAGGCCAAGGACCCTTACTCTGGCTGACGGTGTAAGACACTGACGCGGCCGGCCATAGACTGACTGGTGTTGTGGTTGACTTGTGTTTCACATTCCCCATCATCAGTCACCTACCATTGCTTTCATTACTTGTTGGTCTTCCGGTTCCTCCCTGGCTTGCAAGCACCGCAACCCGCTGCGTATATGTCGCAGTCGCAGCGAACCTGTCGCAAATCCTTGGACAGCACCGTGTGGTGGAGGAATCGGGAACTCGGACGTCTCCGTCAAGCGATATTATGGAGTGCAACATCCTGTTTCCTCGAGATACATCTACCCATTATCCTGCACTAATCCCGTGGGATCATTCCCTTCTGGGGCTCCCTCGGATATATGCCCTAAGGACTGTGCTGCCTGCTGGTAGACGCCGCCGCCCCCTAGACAGAGCAGCACTAACACCTGACGCCTCAGGACGAACCCCCGTTTACTGGCTCTTTTGTCGGCCGCCGAATGCTGCCTGATGTGAGGGGCGGAGGCTAATGTGTATGGCGGGGGACTGGGAGGCGCTGTAATACCGGGGGAGGGGACAGGAGGTGGAGGTACTGCTTAGGGGAAGCGGAAGAGTGGGGAGGTGAGGGTTCTGTACTGGGGAAGGGAAGAGCACAGGGAGGCGCTGTGTATTACGGGAAGGGAAAGGTGGCGCGGGAACTGTACGAGAAAAGGGAATTGTACAAAGGGAAAAGAAAGAAGGATGTGTCGAATTTTTTTAAGGGGAAGGGTTGAATTGGATGCCCTCTAAGGGGGAGGCGTGATAATGTACGTGGGAAGAGAAGAGATGATGGGTACACAGTGTACGGGTAAGTGGTGGAGTAGATGGGGATCACTCGACAGTTTGGGGAGAGGTGGGAGTCGGTCGCACTTGTTTATGGTGGGGGCTTTAGAGATGGTAATGTGCTCAGGCCGGCGGTGTAGGCCTATTGAGGTCCTCTTTATGTTATCCGTGCCGCTTTGAAAGGTTGAGCTTCAGACGGTTTCTGTCTTGATTTACAGTGGGTAGTGTTCCACATTTTGGTGGCACCGTTAGTGCTCCACAGGACGGTGGCACAGTTAGTATTGCCCTACACGTTGGTGGCACGGGGAGTGCACCGCATTGTGGTGGCACTGGAAGTGCTCCATATTGCGATGGCATTACCAGCGTTTCACAATTTTTTGGTGGCATTGATTGTTGCCTCCATAGTTTTGAGGCACTGGTAATGCCAAGCATTTGGCCAGTGCCGTGATCAGGACATTTAACTATGTCTGTTGTTGTCATTGACAAGGCTCCACTGGGATTGTGTTTTTGTCTCTGATATGTTTTTGGTTTTCATTACTTTCTTCATCGCCATCAACAGTGTTCCAGACTTGTTCCAGATTTTGTTATTGTCTTTGATGAGACACTTTTTGTCCCCTTGTCTCATTTTCTTCAGTGTTGTTTTTTTTTCTATTTTGTCGTTGCATATAGTGAGGCTCTGTTTATTAAAGAAGTTTGGGAAAATTGCTGTTGCATATGTATAGTAAGCCTTTGTTTAAGAAAGAAGTTTGCAGAAATGTGATCCAGTGACTGCAGAATTATTCAGAAGATAATTGGACTCATGGCTGAAAGGGATCCCTGAAGAACATGGAATCTAATGTCTCTAAAATGAAGTGAAGATAAGAGGACTAGTCACATCCGACAAGCAAGACATGCGGTGAGCGCCACGCGCTGACCCTTCCATTCCGGCAGGATCTCGCCAGAGTCTCTCTCTCTCTCTCTCTCTCTCTCTCTCTCTCTCTCTCTCTCTCTCTCTCTCTCTCTCTCTCTCTCTCTCTCTCTTTCTCTCGCAGGTACTAGTAGGTAGGTACTCCCTCGTTTCCTCGCTGTGCGTATCAGTTCTTAGTGGTGCGGGATGTGTGAGATAACTCGCAGAGGATTTACGAATCCGCTTGACTTTTAATCTGACTGGCAGTGTGTTGCTGAGCCCAGGTGACGGAACCAGCACCACTTCTGATGTTAGGGAAGTTTTTGATTCTGTCGCCTTAAGCTTACCTTCTGTGGTCTCCGGGTGCGCTGGGTCATTGGTCGACCAAGCTGTTGGGGAGGCCGCGACGGTGGTACCCTCGTAACCACCACAGCAGCCTAGTTGGTCTGATCCACTCCATGAAAACATATCCGGGGCCCTTCTTGAATTTCTCCATGGTGTTTCTCCACTGTATATATCCCTGCGGAGTTTCTTTTTGGCCTCAGGCAGTCGGCAGCACTCCAAGTGTCTCTTGACTGTGTTACTGAGCTGTGACGGCACCGCTGGTGGCTAAGTGAGCTGGGGACAGCTGGAGTCGGGAACCGGTAGTTGAGTGGGTGGGGGGTAACGTGACCCCCAGACGGTGGATCTTCTCAGGTCACCGGAGATGCTTAACACACACACACACACACACACACACACACACACACACACACACACACACACACACACACGCCACTTGGGATGATTGTCGTGCCCCTCAACGCACTCGGGAGTAATTTGTTGACGCTAGTTGGTCATAATCGGGAGGAAGTTCGGTCTCATACCGAGCTGTGGAGGTAGAGAAGAGTACGCTGGAAAAGTACGAATTGTTCCAGACCAGCTTGTGTAAGACTAAGGGCAGCAGCTTCCATCAGCTGGGTCGACCAACGACCAAATCCAACAGCCTGGACGAAGCCCGGGCTGTTGGGGGAGGGGGGGGTGTTGAAGACGACCCCGATGACTTCGCTAGGTATGCACCCGGTAGAAGAGCCTCCGGAAACAATGTAACCCCCTCGAGCACGACGATATGACCCTTGCATGTGTTGGAGTGACATTTGACCTGACTCATAAGAGGCAGGTTAAAGGCCAGGCCACCATTCCGGAGGGGCGTCCCCTGATGGTTAAAGGTCAGTATTGTATTCAGGGAGTTAAAGGTACCATACATAAGATCAAGACTTTGACAAAGGATCCAAATGATGGGTTGAAAACGTTTGAAGCTGCGTGTTGCTACAGTTTGTTGTATTAGGAGGCACACGGTTCAGCGAGTACTGCTTGTGTTGTGGCAGAGTAAGAATGCCCAGCCACCCCCCACCCTCAGTGTTCAGTATGCGCGAGGACGATCGAGCGAACGGGTAGTCACAGTGCACTCACGACTTCCGGAGACTCCCTGGGGTTTCTTTGATAATCAGATTGAAGATAAAGATAAGCGTACCTGAATGATGATCATTGTAACATATCCTCGCTTTGTTCTGTCTGGTTCTCCAGTATTATTGGTCCCAAGTCTACATCCAGGCCCTCATCTGCTGGTGATGTGATTTCTCGTAGATAATGATGACTATCAAGAGGTACCCTGGGTTCAAGAATGAACTGTGTAAACATCAAAGGCCACGAAGCATCATCTCATTGGCTGAAAGTGTTAGAAACACGGAACTCTCACTGGAGAAGTTGATTATCATTTGACTAAATATCTACATATGGTGTACCCGATCAGCCAGGTTGTAGAGGATACTCGGGGCCCTGGGCGCTACCTCGTGTAGCCTGCATAGCAACTGTGGAAGGTACTTCCCCAGACCGAACTTTGGAGGTAGAGACAATGCAGCTAGAAAAGGTAAAAAGTGATCCGTGT
Source organism: Panulirus ornatus (assembly GCF_036320965.1). NCBI lineage: Eukaryota > Metazoa > Arthropoda > Malacostraca > Decapoda > Palinuridae > Panulirus > Panulirus ornatus. The sequence continues at coordinate 25,050,030 of NC_092266.1, read as the reverse complement.
CACATCTCAGTTTTCTCCTGTAATGAAGCGTACCACTTGGTCTCAGGAATTAGAACTGATTATTTGGCCTCAACTAATGGCCTTCGTTAATGAACGTTAAGATAAGGAAATCGATGCTTGACGACTTGAAGGCCAGGGAGAGTTATCCACGACATGAAGAAGATGGCTGAAGGCAGAGTAGTTTAGCGAGGGTTAGAGCCCCGAACCTGGAGCTGTTGACGGGCTGGATACCAAAGAAGATAATTCAGGAGTTGCGGTATTGGAACCCCTCCTTCTGTGAGGCTGGTCAAAGAGGTTTTTCGTGGGAAGGGAAGCGCAGTGTGGGTCGCGTGGTTTAGCTGGGCCACGGGTAGTGGGCGGCGGTACAGGATGTTCAGTATGACCGGTTCTTGTGACCTGGAATGAACGCGGAGCGGTGGGATTGAAGTTGACGTATATAGTGGAGGATCGAACCATCGTAAGGTGCCGGGGTAGACCCTCGAAACCATCGCATGTGTACGTAAGGTATGAATGCCTTAGGTAATGAGACATGCCGCATTGGTGTGATGGTTGGTACAAGAATCCGTAAACCATCTTAAGGTACACGTAAGGCAGGGTGAGGTAAGGTCCCAGACCGAGCTGTGAGGTAGGAAACCTCCCAGACCGTCTTAACCTATACGTAAAAGAAATTGTCACAATTAGCGATGCCGGTAGAAGACCTCCGGAAACCACCGGAAGGAATACGTGGATGACTTCCTCTTCTTGGAAGTAAAGTCGCTTCGCCAAGACTGTCTTTACTATGGTGTCGACGTCGATTGATGTCACCCCACGTCGCCAACTTTCCCCGGAGCTACGGAGAGGACCCTCAGGTAGAGGGACAATCTTGGGAGAAGCTGTATAATTACTGGGGTTTCTCCCCCCGAGGCCGGAGGGTGGTGGGGCGTGGCCCTCTTGGCTTTCGCTCGGGATGTCTTCGTGGGCTGCTTCCAGCTCGCTCTCTCTCTCCCGCTGATGTCCCTCCACAGAGTACCTGCCGGTGCATGTATGCAGCGAGAACATAAACCTTTTAAGGGTTTTGGAGGTTAATTTATTTCTTGTTGATAACTTGTCGTTGACTGCCTTAATTCCCCCCATTCCCCCATCCTATTATTTCCCCCAAGAGACGGAACCCAACGAGTGTAGAACACCCTCCCCTTAGAGTACAAATAGGTAATTATGTGGAAGCACTTCGAGGTAACTTTAATTTGGAAGTGGGAAGTTTTCCTTGCATGTTACGAGTGTCGAGTTTGACTTGCTAATGAGTTGGTTGGAGGTTCCTGGTGGCGCAGGGGCGAGGCGACGGAAGGGCGTACCTGGTGCAGCTTGTCGTAGGTACTCCTTGGCTACCACCGGCCCCAGGCGGTCAGTCACGCTTTCCGGAGACGAAGCGGCCTTTCTCGCGTTGCCAGGAGGATCTACTGTCTCGCCGTAGTAGAAGGGAATTTCACCCAGCTTTCATCAGATAGCTACTAGTAATGCTATGCTTACTCTAGGTGAAAATTTAGAAAGTGGGACGTTATTTGAGATTATTCCAAGTTGGTGACGAAACAATTTTTCACGCTCGATTAGAATCATGGCTTGAAGGTCCTGGCTCGTGCACGACTGACGCAAGGTGCCAGATCTGTTGTGTTCAGTCATGCGAACACTAACTTGCCTACCCGGAATGTCTACGGGGCTGAGCTGGTGGACACGCCTGCCGAAGTCTTCAAGAATCCCAGCAACGTCGTGGTGCATCGAGAGGTCAGAGCTTCGCAGCTCATGACCAACCGGCTGAAGTCACCGTAGGGTAGACGTAAGGCACGGTAAGGTTCCAAGACTTGAGGTGTAGGGAGGGTAGACGACCACCGAAACCATCGTATGATATACGTAAGGTAAGGTAGGGGGTCCGGGCCGAGCTGTAGTGGGGGACAGAAGACCTCCGAAAACAAGCAGGACCTAAATGCCTGAGACAGCCCTCCTAGAATTGTAACTCTTGGTGGTACAAACAGGTAAGTGTGTGTTTGTGTTTGGACCGGCTGATTATCTCGCTGGATAAAGCGTTACAAGTTGGTGATAGATTTATGATGTGGGGTGGGGGAGACTCAAGTGTGGGGAGTTGCCAGCTGATGATGGTGGGGGTGATACCAGTGCATGTAAGGCAAGTATTGCGGCTGTCGTAAGGCTGTGTGGGAATGATGGTGGCTGCGTAGTGTGTAACGAAGCGAGTTTGGTTGCTGGTTCTGGGAGTACGTTGGGTGGGAGGGTGGGTGGCTTAATGCCCCGCCCGCCTCCTCTGTGGGTGTGGGTGTCTTGCGCTATCGGCCAGGCCAGTCCAGTTTCGTTGATGGAACCCGCCAGACTACTCTTATCTTTAGTGCACCTCTTCTTGTCGTGATATCGTCTCCCGGTCTTAAAATTCGTCAAGCATCGATTACTCCTCTCTTTCTCCTTGGTCTTGTGCTGTCGTATCTTTCGCCAGACTCGCTCCTCAGTGTTATGATATGTCCCATCCAGATCTTTTGTCATGGCGTTGTTACTTTGAACTCGTTCCTCCTTCCTCCTTACGTTACACTCCTTTGTTGCTCACCGCTGTGGGGTGAAGTAGAACTGGCATTTATGTTGGTGTTGCAAAGACAGTGAATAGTTGAGGCTGGTTTTTAACCACACTGAACGTTTGGCATAGTTGTGGTAGTTTGTAGTCCTTTCGTTGTTGGTTGTGTTAAGTACGATGGCAGCAGTTGTTGATATGACTACTATAAGTGACGGTAGTAATGACATGGTAAATATACCACTTATGGATAAGTTTGTCATTGACGGAGCGTTATTATTGTGGTTGACGTACACTAGGTGTTGACGCGATTCCTACTGCATGTATCATCGTTGGTTGCGTATGTTTATTGTCATCATCCGCGTAGGTGTTTGCGGTAAGCGTAGGAACGGCGATGGTGGCGAGGCATTGGACCCGGTCGGTGGTGGCGGGAGTGGGTGAGTTGTAAGGCGCGTGATGGAATGCGCCAATACACTCTTACCGCCTTGCCGTAGGAGCGCTAAAGCTTTCGTCCACACTGGTACTTTCTCGTGGTTTGTTTGTCTTCGCCTCACACCCGAGCGAAAGATATGGAGGCCCTCTGCCGCGGGGCGGGGTGGGTGACAGTTTCTCAGTGTGCCCTCGTCATACAACACTTGGAGAGTTCTTTGACTCGGCTGGCGACGTCGGAGGTCAGAATTTATTAAAGGGAAAATTTGCATTTGAATGAAGACTTATAGGTAGACTTGTCCGATGGATCATGACTGGCAGTAACAAGGCTCGAGGAAGTCAAACGTTGGCGAACAAAGGTGGGACACACACACACACACACACACACACACACACACACACACACACACACACACACACACACACACACACTTGTTGCCGAATTAAATGAACGGCCGCGGGGACACAGCGAACTCAGCCTCATAGAATAAAGTCGACCGTTGAACCGGGGTGATGACGCTGGTGAATACCAAAGCTTAGAAATTAGATGTTCTAAATATCTTTGTGTAAGTTAACGTAAGTAGGTCTTCTTGCCTTGGAGTGAGCTGACAAGAGTCGCGAAGATGGAGGTCACATGCCTCTTAAAATACCCCACAGTCCTCAGCCTCTCTCTCTTCTCCTCCTCCGGTGGTATTGACCGCAGAGAGTGGATCCACCCACACGTCTAAGTTAAATGCTTGATGCTGGAGAGGAGTAGAAAAAAAAAAGTTCCTGCTTAGAAATTAATTCAGCTCATGAAAAGCTTGGTACCAGACCGAGCTGTCTGGGTTGAAGAGCCTCCAAAACCATCTTAGGGTTTGTATATGCATGTGTCTGTGTCTGCAAGGTTGATATACGTTAGGTAAAAACACTCTAAGGTTCGAATCTAGGACGCGGCAGTCGGTTCACAGCTAACCCAGATGCTCTTCCTCCGCATGGGGGTGGTTGATAAAGGGGTACCTCGCTTAGGCTGGGGTTGTATTTTTGATGTGTAACAAATACTTGATTTAGGGATAAGATTGTCTGCCGTAACTGGGCTGATAAATATGGTAAGAAATGATGCGAGAGGTGAGCGGTCCTGTGAAATGTTAAGTAATCTGTTGGCTTCCCATGGAGCAGCAGGAGGAGGTCAGCATCTGTTGGGCTACTGAGAAGAAAATTCCGTACCCACAGTTGTAGGTCATGGTCCTTTCTCCCGTCGCGACGCCCGGATTTCTTGCCACTACAACAGTCGGGCAGTCGAAGGTTCTCATCGAAGTTTAGGCATTCGTTGTGGACGGTTTACACCCGGGAGCCGCACCGTAGTCAAGGGTTTACGAAAAGAGATTTATTTTTCTATGGTTATGATGGTTATATACAAAGTGAACTCAAGTTTAAACCCTGGTTAAACCAGTAGATCCCAGACAGCTGTCATGGCCCCAGGCAATATTAGGACCTCTTCTGTTCCCGTCCTGTGGTTCCGATCAGATGTTGAGACGTGGGTTTCGTTTCAGAACAGATGGACTTTAGAAATTACCTAAGCTTAGAAATAACTTTCGATTGCCTGACAATGCCATGCGTGAATTTGAACTTCGTTAAGAATGTCTCTCTGGCTTCCACAGCTCCAGTCTGTGAACGAATGACATCACTGTTCCTCCGACCAGTCACGCTGTCTGTGGCCGTGACCTAGAACAACCGTTTAAGGTAATTGAACTTATAAGTCTAGTCGGTACTTAGGCTGTTTTAGGTTCGTGATCCTTTAAACTAATTGGCTGTTTGAGCTCCAGGATTGATAGATCCTGGTTGGCTGCGGCTTACCCGATCTTTTACATGAGTATTAAGCAATCGCTAGCTAGCCCCTGGTATTGTCACTCGACTTACCGTACTAACTGTTGCTATTTAGTCGTACATTATTATGACGACTCGTCATTGTTTATGGGAGTAGTGGGGAAATTTTTTTTCAAATATAATTTTTTTGCACGAGATCCTCCTATATATTCATTAATTCTGTATGGTATGGTTGAGCAATTCCATCCTCCCATCAGAGGATAAAATGCGAGTGACTTGGAAGTCGATTTCAGCCTTCAGTCGCTTGTGACTAGCATATGACCCGGTCATCAGTTCTGCGCGCCTTAAGAGGTAGTACCATTGTACAACACATTAATCTTATAAAGTACAAGGTGGGATACGCTCTCCCTTCCCTGTGTGAGTGTGGTGGTTGGCAAAGGGGAGGAGAATAATGGGCGTTCACCCCGCAAAAACTCGATTGAAATCTAAGCATTGCCGATGACAAGGTGATGGAAGCTGCCAGTGTAGATGTTGCCTAAGCATGTGTCATGCGCATGCGGTCGAACATGATATCGTCTACACTACTGGGAGAACTCTGTGTGTGTGTGTGTGTGTGTGTGTGTGTGTGTGTGTGTATGTGTGCGATAATTTATTCAAGGGAATCGAGATGATGGTTCACCTTTAGTGGAACCTTCACCTACCAGGGTCGCATGTACCCTACCGAGACTTTGAGCCACCTTGACCCATTGTAGGTCGGCCCCCATCATGATGATGATCCTCCTCCTCCTCCTCCTCCTCCTCCCCACCACCACCACCACCAACGACCGTGTTTAACACTCCACCAAAAGGACTGTGGCCTGCAAATCCAATTATTTGGATCCACAACGCATTCTTTTCACATAAGCGTAGTGCATCTGGTATCAGAAGAGGAAACCTTGCCTTCGGGGGAAAAAAAAGGGATGGATGTCAAAAGAGTTCCCTTAACGATTATTGTCCTGTTTAAAAACCATTTCACTGTGTGTCTGTGTGTGTGTGTGTGTGTAATTTAGTTGTGGTTTGGAAAGAAGTCCACCAGAGTGAGGTCGTGAGATAATGGTAGAAGGGTCGCGTGTAGTAGCGAGCCAACCCGGTTTGGTCCACTTCGATCCGTGCGTCCTTCGCTGAGCATGTTATCGTCCCACGTCTGACATAATACGACGCTTAATACCGTCCGTCTTGCGGTGCCTCCTTTATCTCGCTGGCGGAGCGTACTTCATCAGTGAGGAGCTAATGGCGGGGTTGTGGTCAGCTCGGGGCCCCCAACAAGGAGGGTGTTGGGAGGTGGGGCGTCCAACACGGTGTTACGCCTGGGGAAAACGGGGTACACGACGCTTATATCGTGTGCATTGTAATTTGAATTCTCTGGATACATTGGAATTTCCGTTTTTTGTTTTTTTTCTTTATGCTGAAGGTGAGGAAGTTGGTGGTTGTCAACACTTGCCGAGCCGTATCAAGTGAGTTAGACAGGTATGTGTAATGTGTCCATGACAGCGGCAGAGTGTGTGTATTAAGTGTGTGCGTGGGAACAGAAGAGGATGTGCAGTGAGTGTTCACGAAGGGGACACGGGGAGTGTATAGTGAAATGTTTGTGAGAACGAAAGAATGTGTGTAGGAAAGTATTCCTGGGGACGAGTGTGGGGTAATGAGTGTTTATATGAGGACAAAAGAGTGTGTGTAGTGCTCGTGAGGTGTTGTCGAAGAGAGATTCTATGAGGTCGTGAGGGAGGCGGGGGGGGCAGGTGGGGGTGTTGACTCCTTCCTCACTACCCCCGATCAGACCTCAGCTTCTCTTCGTCCAACTGGTATCTCCTGACTCAGGAGGTACCGTGCAGTACTTGGGTGCGTCGCAAACCTGATTGGTTAGGTAATGCTCATTTCATTAGACGAGGAGATTGTATACATGTTCATGTAATTACCTATTTGTATTGCACTGGGGCGGGGGAGGGGGGGGGGGAGTTTTGCGCTTATGGGGCTTCCAGCAGCTCGGTCGACCAACGACTCAATGTAGCGTGGCCAATACAGAGATACGCTGTGTGGTAAGGAGAACACAGGAAACTGCATTAAGGACTTTTTTTCCTATGCGAGGCAGCTCCTGTACACACCCAGCAATTATTTATATATATATATATACTCGGCGTTTGAAGAATTTCCTTCCCAGTGTGGTAGTGTCTGTGACCCCCAGATGCAAGGTGCCCCCCCCCCTCATTCTTTCACGTGTTTCGCTGGCGGTGCTTTGCGATTGACAGGAGGTAAATGTAGGCAGGATTAACACGGAGAGGAATAATCCTTAATCATTGCTCACCCTCGTAGGGATTACCGGGAGATGAATATGAGAGGGTTTCCGGCTGTACTGTATTTGGTTGTCGGGCCCCATTTGTGCCCTCCCTTCTTTCTCCCTCCCTCCCCCTGCCATCTGTGCCCTCCCTTCTCTCTCCCTCTCGCTCCCCAGCCATCTGTGTCGAGTCATGGGCCGGCCCTCCACTCCACACGTCACTCACCTGTAAGGGCGGGACCGCTTCCCTCATTACCCCTCCCTCAGTAGCCTGTCTCCTGAGGCTTCCTTGGGAGGATCACCGAACTCAACCTCTCCCTTCCCAAGCCAGCGCATCAGCGGATGATATCATCTCCTATTATAGTTTCCGAAGTGTCTCCTGCTGCTGGTACATGGCGATGACTCATAAATCTTGTATAATACGTGAGGTTTGATATCATAAACTCTTAATCCTCTTTTGCGGCCTAAGAATTTTAACTTCACGGTGCATTTGCCCCACACAATTGGCGGTCGTTCCGAAAGCCATCGTGAAAATATTTACTTTTGTTTCACCGGTGAGTCTGGCAGCTGCCGCCAATAGCGTTCTCCTGGGGTCCTGCGTTCGTTCTGTCGCTGCTTACGGTGAGAGTGTGGCGCGAACAAGGTTGAGAAAGCTGCCGGTAAACATTAGCCGAGCTGGGGGTCGTTGTTGCCTCCGCCGGGGTGGTATTGTCATAAGGATCCAGTGTTCGCATGTCGGACCCAACCAGCCTGTAGTAGTGCAGACCCGTGGAGGGTAAAGACCAGGGAATGGATGAGGGCTCATGGTGGAGGGCAATGATATAGGGTGGGGAATTGCAAGCCAGAGGGAGAGGAAAGTCTCCAGGGGTGTTGAGGGCCCGCTGGTTTATAGGGGGAGAGTGGAGGAAAGTCAGCTTGTACAGGACTAGGCTGGTGTGTGGGGGACGGTGTGTGGGGGGCGGGTGGACGAAAAGTGACCAGCGGTGGACGTCAGGGTCGGCTCCGCTTTTGTCGGTCCTGCCTCAGGGCTGCGTTTGGGTTTTGGCGAGTCACTCGCTCGTCGCTCTCACGTGCCCGGCTGTGTGTGTGTGTTTGGGGGGGGGGGGCACAGCTGTCGTGGTCCCGTGTGCGGGGAGGCACAGCTCTCATGGTCCCGGGTGTGTGTGTGTGTGTGTTGGGGGGGGGGGTGGTGGGTGGCACAGCTCTCATGGTCCTGGGTGTGGGGGGGGGGGGGGGCGGTACAGCTCTCCCCTGGTCCCGGGTGTGTGGGGTGCACAGCTCTCATGTGCCTGGGTGTGGGGCGGGCCACAGCTCTTTTATACGCTTGGCTGCTTGGTGGTATGAAACCGAGATGAGTACGTACGTTGTCCTCCAGTTTTTATATTTTCTAAACGTATTTCTTTTCTTTCCAGGTAAGGAGTTCACACGAGACTCTGGATTGTGCTTCATTATGGGCTACGGGTGTCAGGTACAGTAGATTTGTTTTTGTGTAATTTACTGTTTAAAGGGATAGGTACGAGGTACTTCATGCCAGATATTAGGTATGGTATTGTGTAGATGTATAGATACCCAGTGCTGTGCCAGATTTTAGGTAAGACTTTAGAGCTACTGGTACAATGCCAATACTTTTCGGTTTATTTGGCTGTTTTGAGCAACAAGTCCCCATGTGCAGCGCCAGCTCTCTGGTGTGGTTTTTCATTTTTACCGACAGATAATGTCCGATTTTAGGTGTAACTGATTATTTAAAGATACTTGTAACAGGTGTAGTGCTACGTTTTAGGTGTAATATAATTTTCCTACTTGCGTTTGAGGTGGTGGCGGTGTGGTGATGGTGGTTGAGTGGTGGTGGGTGGTGGTGATGGAGGAGGAGGAGGTGTTGGTGGTGTTGGCGATGACCTTCTTGTTCAGTGGAGAAGATAATTTCACTCGACACAGTATGTTCACATGTAGCTCCCCCTCCCCTCAGCGTTGATAACTTGTCGTAATCTGCCGACCATTCGTGGACAGAGTGGTCGCGAAGGCCGCGCGTCGTGCTCCTGACGAAAGCCACGCGCGCACGCCCTCTCGAGTTCTTGCGTCAAGAATGCGGGCGTATCGCGCCGTACGGAGCTCGAACGCATGAAAGCGCCGCTCGGGGAAAACTGAACCCCAAAGACGTGTTTTTTTTTTTACTTCCACATCTTGGAAGCTGTGACGCAGGTGTGTGGTTGTTAGTTGCTTCCAGGGAACTCTCTTAGACGACGTGGAACGCAAGGCAAAAGAAAGACGGCGCGGTATTTGACGCGTCGTTTCTTAATATAGAGCCACAAGTAGAGAGGGAGGACGCGATGATGACGACAGCGGGCGGAAGAGTACGTGCTGTAAGAGACACGCAAGAGGAGGAGGAGGAGGAGGGAGGGACCCTGGAAGGCTCTAGAGAGAGAGAGAGAGAGAGAGAGAGAGAGAGAGAGAGAGAGAGAGAGAGAGAGTGGCTGCTGCTTTCAACTTCCGTCATTGCCGTCTATAAACAGTGAAAGCGCGCGGTGTCCTTCTGCTGCGGAGGAAAATGTCATGTTTTGTGAACCCCCCCGATGATTGGGGTGAGGTCACTGTGGCAGTCCCATGATGAGGCAAGGTCAGTGTGTTAAGCTTGCATTGAGTTGTTGGTCACTCTGGTGGCCTCCATATCTGGTTAGATGTCAGCGGTAGTCCCCCCATGATTGGCTGATGTGACTCTGTTAGTCCCCAATGATTGGCTGATGTCACTCTGGTATTCCCATGATTGGCTGATGTCTTTCTGGTTGCGCCCGTGATTGGCTGATGTCACTGTGGCTATCCCATTATTGCTGACGTCACTAGTACTCCCATGATTAGTTATGTGCGACTTTGGTAGTGTCCATGACTGGCTGAATGTCACTGTGGTAGCCTTCATGATTGGCTAATAACACCGTGGTAACCCCATGATTAACTAATCCCTTAAGTAGTTCTATAATTGGCTAATGTCCGTGCTATAGTCCTCCTGATTGGATGGAAGTGACACCGTGGTAGCCCCCATGATTGGCTAGTGACACAGTGGTAGCTCCAGTGATTGGTTAATGTCATTGTGGTAACCCGCCATGTGTTTTGAGTAATATCACTGTGGTAGCCTTCCATTATTGGCACGTATCAGTGTTGTAGCCCCTCCATCACGAGCCACCTCGGCAGCAAAGGACTCCTGCTGGTGCTGTCGAGGTAGAAGGTGGTATACCACGCGGTGAGTCAAGGACTGCGACTTAAAGGCAACAATGTTTTTATTTTTTTACATATTTTTTCAAAGAATAACTTTCTTGTGTGTTTTTTTTTTTTTTTACAGTTTTGTAAATTGTTGCGGATCGTAATTAGATAAGTAATGTCCTGGATGAATTGTTCATAATTCCAATTTTCACTTCGGCTTGTGCTCGATCGGGAGGGAAGCTTGAGGGAAAAGAAAAGAAATACATCGAAAAGGCGAGGTTCGAGGAGGTGGGTGCCAGGTGTCGCCAGCTAACGGATGACTCTCCCGGGCTCTGTGGCAATCACGATTAAAAGCCTTAGCGGTTCTTACCAGGTACCGGGGTAAACTATTTTATTCCAGATAATGTTGGAACGTGCGTGTGTTGGGGGATTTTCGGAGAGGTGGGTAGGGAGGGTGAGAGCTCACCCACCCAGGAAATTTCGTGTTTTCTGTGTCCAGAAATTCATTATACGAAGTGTGTTTACGAGGGAACCGAAAAATGGTCGGCTTTCTTTTATTTTTTTGCTCGGGGTGGATGGGGGTTGGTATACCGTGAGCTGATGTGTTGCATCCTAAATTCTAGTTTCATTACGTTCTAATTTGTCTTCAGAGTCGCGAAATTAATTTATAAGTATCGAGTTTCTAGATTACATATCGTTATTAATGTACTTTTGACGTAGTGCGAGAAAATGAAAACCCCGCTCATGAGAAAGAGTGGGAGTTTTTAGTATTTAAAAAGCATCTATTTGTTTCTTGAAAATACCTCGCCCTACTCTGGTTTCAGGGGCTTCCTTCTAACCTTGGTCGCGCTCAGTGTGCGACGCATGTTCGCTAGTGAGGATCTCTTCTGTCAAGTTGTTTGTTGCTTTAAGTCTGCATGTGTGTAACACCACGACTTGTTTATGGTGTCGTTACTTCTGTTGTTGTATTTGTCTTGCTTGTATCTCGGTCTCCAGCGGTCTGAAAACTTACTGTATTATTATTTTATATGCATTTCTGTATCACCTTTTTCAAATGTAGCAGAGTGCTATTTATATTTACTTCCACCTACATATGTTCGTATTGTAATCGTCTGTTTTCTCATTTATCATCACCATCATCCTCATTTTTTTCCCTTCGTCATTATCTACTTCGTCTTCGTTTATTTATTTATTTTCCATTACCCCTTTAGGACGACGGTGCGACCCCTGTGTGAGAAGGACCGTGACCTTTAACCCGACCGTAAGGGTCAAGTTAAAGGGCTTGGACAGCCTTGCTCAAGGGTCGTATCGTCGTGCCCAAGGTCGTACTGTGGTACTCAGGGGGTGGTCGTCCTACCGTCCTATTCGATGGTGTTTTTTTTAGTAGGTAATGAACACGCGCTCCCATCGTTCACTATCGACAGTCAGTCGTCTCCTGACGGCTATACAGGAGAGAGAGCGATGGAAACAGCGACGGACCATCGACTCCTCGCGGGTCTGTCTGTGTTAGTAGGAGAGATCAGAAACGCAAAGCTAAATGCCGAGAGAGAGAGAGAGAGAGAGAGAGAGAGAGAGAGAGAGAGAGAGAGAGAGAGAGAGAGAGAGAGAGAGAGTAGAGCAAGGGAGTGATGACTAAGACCTGGATTGTTAATTCATAGCTTGAACCTTGTGGTGAAAGGGGTTAGGAGGTGGGGAGGGGAGAGGAAGGCCTCCGCGAGCATAACCTGTGTGTGGCAAGGCTTGGCCCTCGTGTGGGTAGACTGCAGCGGCCTCTGACCCCGTTCCGCTCCGTCCGCACCCACTTGTTGCTGATAATGTGTTTAACCGCCTCAGCGCGACAGTACTACGAGCCTTGGAGTTCGTGGGTTCGATCCTCGAGCGATGGTGCAATTCTTTGCTTGGGGGGGGGGGGGGTGGTTATGACGGCGTGACCTTGGACCTGACCCTTTAAGGGTCTCAGGTTCATGGCCAGGCTACCATACCCAGGGGTCGTAACGTCGTGCTTAAGGATCGTATCGTCGTGCTCAGGGAACGCACCGTTGCGCTCAAGTATCGTACCGTTGTGCTCGGGGATCGTACCGTCACGCTCAGGGAACGCACCGTCGCGCTCAAGTATCGTACCTTTGTGCTCGGGGATCGTACCGTCACGCTTAGGGAACGCACCGTCGCGCTCAAGTATCGTACCGTCGTGCTCAGGGATCGTACCGTTGTGCTCAGGGATCGTACCTTTGGGTTTGGGAATTCACTATACCTTGCGTGTTTGTGTTTGTCTGTTGTCCTTGTGAAGTTGAACTCTTTTATTTGCTTCTTCATATACAACTGTCACTGTTGGTGAACTGTCATATCGCGAAGGTGAAATAAAAGAGACGGGTTAACATCAGTCCCATGTCATGTAGACGAGGTGTTTTGAGTCTTGGGTTTCGCTTCCTCGAACTGTGGCTGTTCAACGTGTTCAAGAATTTTGCGATGAAGGAGGTAAATGTGCGAGGGTTCTGGGTTCTCGCGGGGGAGGGGGGAGGGCTTGGAAGGGAAGGGTTCTGGTAGCAGGGGTTGAGTGAGAAACTGCAGAAGCTGGTGTTTTGAGTGAGCGTTTGAGGTAATTTAGGAGTTAATGTGATTAAAAGTTAAGCTGTCATTGGGCCGAACCAGAGTATATATATAGCGGTTAAGGGAAACCAAGGAGAGGTTCTGGGGGCCTGGTTGTGTATAAGGGGTTCTGGTCCCGATGCATTTACTCATGACAGCTGGAGAACGGATGTGAGTAAATGAGGCCATTCTTCGTGTGTTTCTATCGCTACCTCACAGCTGCGAGAAACAGCGTACAATTCTTGTATATATATATATATATATATATATATATATATATATATATATATATATATATATATATATGTGTGTGTGTGTGTGTGTGTGTGTGTGTGTGTGTTAGAGAGAGAGAGAGAGAGAGAGAGAGAGAGAGGATGTACATATCCTTTTTTGTTCAGCGTAATTGATTTATTGGTGTTAGTGTAGCTGAATACCCTGGTCAGTCCTAGCTGTCAGAGACAATGGAGGACGAGGGAGTGGGGGGAGATGGGGTGGAAAGAAAGACTTTTATAAAGCCGGTCACGTCAAAGGTGATGGTTGCATGAAAGAAAGATCCAGAACTTTTGTATCAATCGCCAGCTGTTCTATTGTCGCTTCTGTGAACTGTGTTGGTCGTGGCGGAGGCTGTGCGCCGTTAACTGCTGCAGTTATTGTTTGCCTTGCCTGTCCTGCTGCACTCGTCCGTCCGTCCGTGCGTCTCTTCCTTCCCGCCAACACCGTTAGCAACAACCCCAGGGTGTTGTTGACGAAGAAGGGATTGTCTCCCACTCCATCATCACCATTATTATTATTATTATTATTATTATTATTGTTATTATTATTATTATTATTATTGTTGTTATTATTATTATTATTATTATTATTATTATTATTATTATTGTTATTATTATTGCATAACCCTTAGAACGCCCCTCCCTTGTCCAGGGGGTTCATGCAGCTTCAAGGCTGCGCTGCGGTAAGTGGCAAAGGGGGGTGGATGAACTCCTTTGGCGTGAAAAGTTCCTCGACGAAATTTCACTCGGGTGTTACGCCCGCGCCGAAGTTGACTTCTCACTCGAGGCGCAAGCACAAAGGCAGGGTACACCTTGAGCCTCCGTGGCCCAAGACTCTTCAGCACACTTGCCATCTACCATCAGAAACAGCATGGGATGCACTGTTAAAGTTGGAGTGACCTGGACAAGTACATTGCAAGAGTGTGTACCACACTAGTCATGATGTGGGTGGACGACGTGGGCCTGAGGGCTACGGCTTCCAAGAGCTTGGTCGACCAACGACCCATTCTAACAGTCCTGTGGTGTGTGTGTGTGTGTGTGTGTGTGGGGGGGGGGGGGGGGGGGGGGGCAGATGTTCATCATTAAGTTGTGCCTGATTTCTTTTTTTTTATTATGTATGATGTAATGCGGAAAGTTAAAAGACTGAGTTGAAAAATGGTCGTGGTAAACGTTTTAAGACGAGCCAGCCAGTCTTTCTATTATTACTAAAGAGATGGACACATGTTTCTGTCGATGATGGAACGCCGGGATTGTATGCACGAGGTACATAGGCAGTGTCTGCATCACCCACGAGCTTGTAAAAAGTCCCGGCCTTAAGGAACAAGTTGGCGAGGGAAGGATACTCGTGCCTCTCTCTCTCTCTCGCTCTCTCTCTCTCTCTCTCTCTCTCTCTCTCTCTCTCTCTCTCTCTCTCTCTCTCTCTCTCTCTGGGTGCTGGCCTGGTGCCCCTAATCAGTATAAAGTGAGCGGGACTTGTGCCGGGAGAGGAGGGGGTCGGGTTGGCACGAGTCCTGGTGGTGTTGGATCAGCCAGGACTGAGAGAATGCAGCGACCCATTATGACTTGATACGAACAAATTGCTGAAGCGGTTCTCTGTATTGGACGTGTTGACCGGCGCACGCGCACTCCGAGTTTCCTCTCTCTCTCTCTCTCTCTCTCTCTCTCTCTCTCTCTCTCTCTCTCTCTCTCTCTCTCTCTCTCTCTCTCTCGTCCTGGTGGTCCTGACTGTATTTCTAACCGCGGAAAGAAAGCAGTGTAGATATCTCTTGGGGCTCGCAGCTTTCATCTCCGCCTCTAACTATTGGAAACATCACAGACCGCCCGTTGGAGAATTTCAAGAATCCGGCGGCCACATATATAGAAAGTTTACCTTACCGACTTGTGGGCTCGGTGGTGGTTGTGGAGGGCGCCTAAGGCCTTGAGGGCCTCGGCTTCAGTCAACCAGACTGGTCAAGGGAGCCGTGGCGATAGAGACAAGTCCTCCATGTTCTACGTAACGTCTATTTAAGGAACACCCCTCTCTTCCTCCCCTCTTTACCTTTTTAGTGTTTCCCCTCTAGTTTCTTTCCCTTTCCCCATTCTCTGTCTTACTTCTTCCTCCCAGTCGCGTGTCTGTCTTATGCTTTCTCTTCCACTTCTGCTGTCTTTTCGCCTTGCCTCCACCTCAACGTCGTCTCTCCTGCCCCGTCCTCTTCCTCGTCTCTCCCACGTCTCCCTACTCCCTGTCCTCCCCTCCCCCCTTACTTCCTCCTCCTCCTTCTCTCTCACACCACCACCTCCTCCCCGTCCAGTCTGTTCCACACTTCCTGGGATTAAATGTTCGCTGGCCGGTAGTAATTAGAACCAACCCCGTTCTCTTTCCCTTGCCCAGTTGTGAACTCCTCAGTTAATCTATTTGCCGTACTAAACACACGCAGTGAATGAACGATGCGGGCTTTCCCATTCCAGAGTTTGTGGGGGTCAGTAAATTTCCGAGATTACAGTAATTGCGCGCTTAGCATTTTTTTTTTTTCTTTCTTCTCGGCATCGCCTGTAGCAGTGAACCCAGACTACCCATGGATGTTTTATCAAATTTTCAGGAAGCTCTCGTCTTTCATGTGAAGCGTGTGTGTGTGTATGTGCCCCCCCGCGCGCGCGTGTGTGTGTGTGTGTGTCGGCCATGCACAGATATCCAGGGGTCTAGGCGGAGGGGGGGCCCTGAAGGCCCCCCCTCTTCCTCTTGTCTTGCCGCTGTTGTCCCTCCAATTTTATATGTATGAGGGGAGGAAAAGGTTTGTGTTTTCTTTTGAATGTCAACTCACAGCTAGGTCTGTCTGGTCGTTCGTGTGATCAAGGGGTTTTTCTTCTTGGTGACTTTAGTAACCTGGAAATGTTCACGTGGACCTTTGCATAGAGAGAGATTCGTGTAGTATCATTAGAAAAATTGTAGCCTCATCATTTTTTGCCAGGGATCCATGTATGTTACGACGAAGATTTTTAACGTTATATATTTTCCACCTTTCGTGACAGATGGGAGTTTTGCTTCTCGATTTATTTCTTATGTGACTTGTGTGTATACGTAAGGAGCCCAGCGATGTTCGTGACGTTACGAATGAGCGCTGTTTTACGAACATCGCTGGTGGAAGGAGCATGAGATCAAGGTGGGGCTGGATATTTTCCACGTTTTGGACAATCGTACGAGTAAGGGATAGCTGCATCGTCAGAGCGGCAGATGTACAGGACGTTGAACACAGTAATTACTATGATCTACACATTATGCACGCCACGAATGTGCAGACGTGTGCAGGACCGCTAATGATGAGGATTTAGCAAAAAAAAAAAAAATAGAAAAAAAGTAGCCCAAGTAAAAGAAGTATTTGGTGTGTGTGCATGCTGTTCCTTGAGATTTTAAACACGTATCATATCATTGTAAGAATATCAGATATCCTTGACATTTGATGTCATAACACAATGTAACTTGTAAGGCGAAAAAAGAAAAGAAGTTATATTGACTGGTGGTGTGTGAACCTTGTATGCAACTGAATTCAAACAACAACATGCTGTTTGTGATAGTATAAGAGCACAGAAACGTAGGATTAGTGTAGGAGGAGAAGAAAGACAGATTTTTTTTTATTATTATTGTATCGGAAGACGTGTAAACTTATGGTCTTGTTAAGGAGGTCTTGTTAAGGGCTTGAGTGAGGGCCGCTCCTCCACTCAGCAGCAACAGTGAACTTTAAGTTTTACTCATTCCCATGCCTGTCCTCTGAGGTGGAGACAAGCCTCTACAGTCAGTGTGAGGTGAGGTGTCTTCCTTACCCTCCACCCACACCCCCATGCTTAGCTAACCAAGCCAGTGCACCCATTTCCCTGGTTGATCTCTATCCACGCCATCCACTCATTCCCTTGCCTAATGTAACCACGCCATCCACCCTTCTAACCACGCCATCCACCCACTTCCTTGGCTAGTCTTAAGCCACCAACCTTACCCTGTGGCCACCTTAAGATTCCTACCGCTTTCCCCCCCCACACCTACACGCCCCCAGCAACACTGACTGGCATCCCACCAAGATGAACTTGGTCGTCGTCTTTGATTCTTCTTGTTGTTTTCTTTATGTTGCTGTCGCTTGGGTGTTTGTGCGGATTGTATTGCGATGCGACGTGTTAGGTTGCCATCGTCTCTATCCGTCCGTTTACTCTCTCTCTCTCTCTCTCTCTCTCTCTCTCTCTCTCTCTCTCTCTCTCTCTCTCTCTCTCTCTCTCTCAACATTCACACAATATCGTCGAAACTATTGGCACGTAAGTATTCTTTATCTAAATGTCTTAAGTCTCTCTCTCTCTCTCTCTCTCTCTCTCTCTCTCTCTCTCTCTCTCTCTCTCTCTCTCTCTCTCTCTCTCTCTCTCGTGCGTGTCAGAGTGGGTCGCTAATAATGGACATCCGGCCGAGCTTGGGTGTTTTACAACGCTTGTTAAATTAATTCAGCCTTTTTGTCAGCCTGCTTCTCATTCTGGCTTCCTCACCGGTCTCTCTCTCTCTCTCTCTCTCTCTCTCTCTCTCTCTCTCTCTCTCTCTCTCTCTCTCTCTCTCTCGGGCGGAAATATACTACTTTCGTGCCAGAAAGATAGAAAGACCATCCATTGTACTGCCACTAGGACTGAGAAACATGCATGGAACAGCTGCTGAAACATTTAAAGGAAAACTTCATATATGGTTGAAGTCAGTCCCAGATGAAACCCCAGGTTAGATGATTACGGACTGTGTGCGTGTGGCGGCGGAGAGTTACACAGAGCCACTCAGACTCAAGGTCCGAGCGAGGTGGTGTGGCTTTTAACACCGCTGAAGAAAAAAAAAAAGAGAGAAAGTCCCCTTAAAAGCAGGATGATTCATAAAGCTAGACGTGCGTTGAACGTTACGCGTTAACCCTGCCCTGTTTTTTTGCCTCCCATCTCATTGCAGTTATGTACCGTCTCTCATTCGGCGATGTCTCTGCATTAGCTCCCCCCCTACACCAAGGCTTCAAAATCTCGTCGGAGGTACTCATCACTGACTACATCTCTACTTCACCTCAGCCCCATCTACTTCGTTCTCCCCTCAACGTTCTCCCATCCTCCATTTTAGCCTTCATTCGCTGCGAGATCTTTTGCACCGCTTAAGATTCTTTTAACACCCCCACATGTTCTCTCATCTCCCCGTGACTCGCCTCTTTGAGTTGTGTTTCCCCTCCCCCTATGGTTTTCGCATGTGCTCGTGCTTAGTAGGTTTCCTGTAGTTCAGTCGTTTGTATGGACGAGAGAGAGAGAGAGAGAGAGAGAGAGAGAGAGAGAGAGAGAGAGAGACAGACAGACAGACAGATGTAGTGATGGTGTGAGGCGCAACAGGTATTATGATCACGGAGTAACAAGTAAGAAAATGTGGGTGAAGGGGATGAGTAGGTCGTCAGATAGATCCTCACTTGTTAACACCGTCACAACGTGACGGGTCACCGAGGAGACTCCGGTGCGTGCGTGCCCGCCATCCCTCCCTCCCTCCCTCCCTCACCCCACGGAAACGTTGCTTGCACCGTCTTCGTGTATTGAAAGAACGTCAAAAATGCCGCCGGCCAGCACGAGAATTAGCATTGTCGTCCTCACCGAAGGGAAGATGCCATGATTGGCCCGCCACACTCTTGAAGGTAAGATTTCCCGTGGGTCACTCTGTCGGTACGATTGTTAAGAGATAAACTTCTCTCGCTTTTTTTTTTTTTTTTCGTTGCTTGGGAGATTGAGTCACGAACGAGATGCAAGAGAGGCAATTCGGACCTTCGCCAGAACGCGGAAGAGCTGCGTTAGGGATCGTGTTCAGACCCGGGTGGGTTGAGAGAGACCCGATCACAACTAATGATTCGGAGGAAAGCAGTTCTTGTATACCCAGAGATAATGACGGGTTTTGGGGACTGGGAACCACCTCGTAGGTCTCAGCCGTGGAGCCACGTTTCGTTCCGATGGACTTTTTCGCGCCTTGAATAACTACTGCCCGGTGCTCGACCCACCCATTCCTGGTGAGCATTTTTTTTCTTCTTCTTCTTCTTCCAGGACACAAATCAAGAAGCTTTTTTTTTTTTTTTCCCAGCATTCTTATGCCAGTGGCAGTGTCAGGGTGAACTGAAGTCATGGTGGTCACTTAACACTTGATTCTATCCCTCGGGTCTGCAGAACTTTATATTTTGATTCTTCCCTTGAGGTCCTCAGAACTTTATACCTTACTTGTAGTCTCCAGCGCGTTTTTACCGCCCCCCCCCCCCCTTCCACATCATCTCCAGCTAAGGTAACGTCAGGTCCCAGAGAGAGCTGCGGGGGTAGGAAGACCTGCAAAACTGTCGTAAGGTAATGGAAGGTCTAGATGGTGGTGTGGGACACATGGACGTGGGAAGTATTGTTAAATGAATTGTGAGATCGGATCGACAGTCTTTTTTGACGCGGTGGAAAAGGAAGTAGGTAAGATAATGAGTTGGAGAAGATGAGTGTCAGAACGTTGGGGTGTGTCATAGCCTCTGCAGCATATGACAACATACGTAAGGATTATCATCGACGGTGCACTTGTTGATTAAAAAAAAGAAAAAAAGATAAGTTAAAAAAGACAGGTTTATCCAGTTTCTTTGACCAGCCTGGAGGTAACGGTCCTGTGTGGGTGTCAGTTTTGGTCTCAGACCAAGCTGTGTGTGGGGGGGGAGAAAGCCCCCATCATCTCCCCATGCCGGAGCCGATCGAAAGGAATCCTTCAGGATACCTTTTTGTTGATCCAGTAATAATGGGTAGAGAAAGGATCCCCTTTTTAACCCCTTTGAGCGTGGCTTGCGGCCACGGCGAAGTCTCTCTCTCTCTCTCTCTCTCTCTCTCTCTCTCTCTCTCTCTCTCTCTCTCCCCGATGAACGTCAGATCTTGGATGTACAGCGAACCCGCCGGTTCTTCTGGCAAGCGTCACACTGTTGCCTGTGGGCCGGTCGAGTGCAGAGGCTAGTGTTTGGGAGGCGGCGGTTCATTTCATCGCCGTTCGCCAGGAACGATTTGAAAAGTGTGTGGTTGGCTCCCGAAGGTTCATTAGATTTACCCAGATATATACAGTCTCTCTCTCTCTCTCTCTCTCTCTATCTCTATCTCTATCTCTATCTCTCTCTCTCTCTCTCTCTCTCTCTCTCTCTCTCTCTCTCTCTCTCTCTCTCTCTCTCTCTCTCTCTCTCTCTCTCTCATATTCGCTGCATTTACTTTTCATTATCACTCGCGTCTTTTTTTTTTTTTTTGAGTAGGTTGAGAGCCAATCTTTTCATTTGTGTGTGTGTGTGTGTGATTACATCATGAACCATTTCTCACGTATCCCGTAACATCTGATGTATGTGTGTGTGTGTGTGTGTGTGTGTGTGTGTGTGTGTGTGTGTGTGTGTGTGTGATAACCCATTCCCTGTGGGTTATTTAGAAACAATTCTGCCTCCGTTTTCTAGCACAGCAATTTCGCCGGGTCTGGAAGGGGGTGGTGTGATTACACGTAAGTACTCCGAGCGTTATGTAACAAAGTTGGAACGTTGACTGTTTCTTAAACGTCTCGATATCCTGCTTATTATATCTTTATTATATCTGTAATGGTAAATCCATTGCCATGTGGTAAGCTGAAGTAATTTCCGTGTGATTGTTTTTCATTATGTTGAAGATTATCGTAATTCCATTTTTTCTTAGAAGATACTTACTTCTGTATATGTAATTTTTATTATTATAGTAGGTTTATATCTTTCGTGGTACTGGGTGTGGTGCCTAGGTCTCTCTCTCTTGGTTCCAGAGCTGCGTATATAATTTCCCCCATCAAACATTTTCTCGTTTTCTGTGGCCTTCTGGAAGACGTGGTACATGGCGTCGGTACTCTGCCATTCGTAGTTCTTCGAGAGCTCCTGGGAAGACCGATGTGTAGCGGTACTTATCTCTCATTGATTTTCGATATGAGGATCATAGTCGAGGAGGAGGAGGAGGAGGCATCGTGCCAACAGCTGTCTGCATGAGGTAGTACTTTCCATCGTGCGCTGCTGTCGCCGCGGTCCTGGGCTGGGAGGTTTTGGTTTTGTGTACGTCGACGAACAACAGGTGTGGAGGAAAGCAAAAGTGACTCATTGCGTAGAGATGATATGTGGATGAGCCACGTGACGGATTATTGTGGATGACCAAGTGGCCTGGTCTGTTACTTAGGTATATGTGTATACTGTGATGGCATCTGATATTAGGTAAATATGAGTGGAAACGAGTTACTTGTGTGATTTCATACCTGAGGACCAAGAGAGGTGTCGCCCCAGAAAAGCTACCGAAACTTTGTGTGCATAATGGCAGTGTGCAGATGAGGGGCCATTTTGATGAAATACGCTAGCAAAATGCAGCCTCTCCTTCCCATATGAACATTTTTTTTTTTATCTTCCTTTTTCTTTCTTTTTTTAAGATGTGTAAAATGAGATTTGCCTGGTCTCACCCTAGCACGGGGCCTTTGTCTTTAGACGGGTCCGTCCGTTCTCGATGTCCCTTTTATCTAGGAATGTGTGTGTGTGTGTGTGTGTGTGTGTGTGTGTGTGTGTGTGTGTGTGTGTGTGTGTGTGTGTTGCTTCACTCGTATTGATGGTGTGTCCCCCCACCACCTCCCTCCCCTTGTCTTGTCTCCCTTCACTGTTGCGTCGCTCTCCAGCCTCCCGACCCAGCCGTCCTGATGCAACTCCTGCCTGCATGTTGGTAGCCTCCGCACACTTGCCACAATTGCTGCTCATCTTCAGTAATTTCCGCGACGTGGTGTCTACCCGCCCAGAACCTAACTAAGCCTGGTGAAGGGAAAAGTTGGGACATCGCCGAGAGCGAGGGCCTGGCCCCGTGTCACTGTGGTGTTGGTGGTGCGGAGGTGTCATTGAGGTATTTAACGTGTGTGGTTAGTGAGGCGAAAGGTTGATTTAGGTAGTTTGCCGCCCCGCGCGCTTGTGTGTGAGGGTGGTGTCCCCCCAGAGACCGACCAGCCATCTGATATCATCTCCGCATGTGCGTTAGTCCCCAGGAATATCATCTGTTTGGGGACCCTCGTTTGTTGCTTCGAGGCATTGATTACTCGCATGTACCCCGTTACTGATCCTTACGTGTCCGGACTGGGCGAGTGAGGTGGGTGTGTGGGGAGAGGAGGAGGAGGAGGAACACGACGATGCCTGCAGTGAAAGTGGCATGATTTTTGGCTGGCTGATGAACCAGAGTGTGACGGACAAACGGCGCTGTCAAGCGGAAACACAAGCCACCCTGCCTGCCACTTCCTGAACCCGGCTCGATTCCGCCTCTCCATTTTCTTCGCCTTGCCTCTCTCTCTCTCTCTACCTGTAGGTTCGAATCTTGTTTTCCTTTGGGCGATGCACCAGAGGAGCGAGCAGCTTTCCCGTGTCTTCTTCAGCCACGCCCGTTACTGGGCGATGAGCGGTCATATGTAAATTTTCATCAGGGGGGGAAATTTCCCGTCGTGTTTGATCGTGTCGTATTGCATCATTTGATCGACAGACGGAGCAACAGATGGCACCACTAGCTGCTAACAGTGACGTTAGTGTACCTCGTTTTCTTTACTCTTTTTGTAAACGAGGATTAGTGTTTTGGCAGCCTGACGTCATGTATGTAAATACCGAACGGTTTTGATGTGTGTGTGTGTGTGTGTGTGTGTGTGTGTTACTAACTGCTTCTTGATTTGTGCGAAAACAGATGCTTAACTTAATTTCTTTCAATTTCGTTTGTGCTCATGAAATAGTTTTACGAACGTTGCTTGCCAGGGTGATTCCAAGTATTTGTGCGTGACATTAATTGATTGCCAGGGCACTGGAGTGGAAGCAGAACAACCCCCCTCCGACCCTTGCCCCCTCCTCTCTCTCTCTCTCTCTCTCTCTCTCTCTCTCTCTCTCTCTCTCTCTCTCTCTCTCTCTCTCTCTCTTTATAGGAGAAAAAAGATATTTTTTGTAGGAAAACTACGAATATTGAACATATACACATACGTCACAGTCAATTAAAGGGGGGGGGGGGAGAAAAAGTACCGTTTTGTGCTCAATTCATAAACTTTTGGGGGGAAAAAACTGAAATTTGGAAATCTCACATTGTAGCATTTTTTCCCCCCCCCCCGGAAAAAAAAAAAAAAGCTTCGAACTCCTGTTTTAGGTGGTGCGATTTGTAGTTCCCGTCAGTTCTGTTGTCTTCCAAGCGGCCGGAATTTATTGAGTCGATATATATATATATATATATATATATATATATATATATATATATATATATATATATATATATATATTTTCCGGCCGTCATCGGAATGTTTTGTTATCGTTGTTATCAGTTTATCACTGTCAGAATGCATGATGGTTAACATCCCGAGTTCAACTTTATGCACGGTAACATACGCAGCTGATGGGAAAACGAGACTTGTTGGGGAAAACAGAAGATACACCGACAATTAATAATCCAGAATGAGAGAGAAGAAAAAAAGAAAAACGTAAAAATCACAGAGGCATCGTTCACTTTGCAGCGAATTCTAAACAAGGGCAATTATGCACAGAGTTTGTGAAGCTTTTCTGTGATTTTCTCTTTTTTTTTTACAAAAGTTCATAGTCAGTCCATTATCCCAGTGGTTCACGGATGACTTCACACCGTAACAGTTCTGATTGTATCATTAAGATAACTCTGCCTTCCCCAGTGCATTGTAATTATGATAACTGCCTTCCCCAGTGCATTGTGATTATGATAACTGCCTTCCCCAGTGCATTGTGATTATGATAACTGCCTTCCCCAGTGCATTGTGATTATGATAACTGCCTTCCCCAGTGCATTGTAATTATGATAACTGCCTTCCCCAGTGCATTGTAATTATGATAACTGCCTTCCCCAGTGCATTGTGATTATGATAACTGCCTTCCCCAGTGCATTGTGATTATGATAACTGCCTTCCCCAGTGCATTGTAATTATGATAACTGCCTTCCCCAGTGCATTGTGATTATGATAACTGCCTTCCCCAGTGCATTGTGATTATGATAACTGCCTTCCCCAGTGCATTGTGATTATGATAACTGCCTTCCCCAGTGCAGTGTAATTATGATAACTGCCTTCCCCAGTGCATTGTGATTATGATAACCACCTTGATGCCG